>NC_142007.1:4018684-4301184 GCF_049901715.1 Pseudonaja textilis | reverse complement strand
AAATCAATAAAAGGCAATCCAGTCTTTGCCATCCAAAGCTCGCCTTCCCTTCCTTTCTCCTTTCTTTTTTTCCCCCGATTCGCGACGGGGCTTGCTCTAAGGCGTGAGCGAGCCCCGCCGCTTCCCCTATGGAGGGTTTGAGCGACAGCCTCCTCCTATGCGGAGGGACTGACATCACGGCCGAGAGAGAGAGCCCAGCCGGCCACCAGGTTGCGAATTGCGGTGCGGGCGGCGACTGGACACACAGCAATCCTCCCGACCTCCCCTCTATTACTGCTGTGTAAACGGAGGGGGGGTCAGAGAGAGAGAGAGAGAGAGAGAGAGAAAGCAAAAGTGATTTTGTCTTTTTCGGAGCAGGGAAAGCCGCCCGGCGTCGTTGGGAAGGTGCAGGAGAGACATTTCCACCCCTTCCGACCTCCTGGAACCGCCGAGCTGGGAAACGGATCGGATTTTTTAAATTATTACTATTATTATTATTTACCCGGGCGAAGTTTTGCAACCCAACCCATCAATCTGGAGAACAAAGTGCCCGAGCAGGGAGGCCAGCTTTGCTGCTTAGCCCTGGAGGGTCCCGCTGGGTGAGTCTTTTTGCAGGGGGGAGGAAGAAGACAATGCTGGTGTGTGTGGGGGGGGGGGTGTTGAACAGGCAGCCCCTTCTGGCTAGTCTGCACTGGGGTGAGGAGGGGGTTGGATGGATTGGTGTGTGTGTGTGATGCACAAGCGCCCTTTGCAAGGCAGGCGGCTTTGTTGCGGGCTGCGGGGGTCTCCCTCCTCAACACACACACACACACACACACACACACACACACACGGAGCCTCCTTCCTCCGGGAGGAGGGCGATCAAGGCCATCCCCTCCAGCCTGATCCCACCCCCACCCCTGACCTGGGGGGTGGGGGTGGGGCTCCCCGGCGTTGCACCAAGGGGGAAGAGCGGAGCCAAAAGCTGCCGTCTGCAGCCATCCATCACCTGGAGCCCTGGGGAGGGGGAGGAAAAGCACCGCATTTGGGTGGGGGGGGCGGGGGCGTTGCTGAAGTACCTGCCCCACTGTTGGGGCTGTGGGGGTGTGGGGAGGGAGAGGAGAGGAGAGGAAGGGAGGCAAAGGCGGGGTGGGGTGGGGGCTCGCTTGCGCGTTGCGGCTGGGAGCGGAGAGGCGCACCGGTTTCCCTCCCGGCTGAGTAGGGACGGTGTGGTTGTGTGTCGGGGGTGGGGGGGGGAGGAGGGGGGTTGTTTAAGGTGACTGCTCAGCGCCAGACAAGCGCAGTCCCCGTCTGCTGCCTGCACGACGTCCCCCCTCCCTCCCTCCCTCCCCCGCCCCCAAACAGCGCCATGCACCTTTGCTGAGCGTGCCAATTGGCCAGATAGCCTGGGATGGAGACTCTGTGTGTGTGTGTGTGTGAGCGCGCAGATGTCATCCTAGGAGAGTACAAAGAGCAAAGGCAGGTAATGTCCTTCCCCTCCCCGACTCATCCTCCTGCTTTCTTTCCCCAGGATGGAAGCAATCTGGGCCATGCTAGCAAAAAGCATCCCTTTGTTCATATGATCATCCTTAGGATGCTTACAGATGGCGCACACGCACACACACACACACACACACACACAGGTTTCCTGCCCTTCCTTAAATCTGTGGGCATGGAGAGTTTGTCCCTCCTCTTCTCCCCGCCCCCCCAAAAAAACCACAAACAGACACACAACAGTGCCATCCCTCTGTCCAAAAAAAGGGGACATCAAAATATAGAATAGGAATAGAAAAGAAATGGAATAGAATAGAATAGAATAGAAAAGAATAAAATAAAATAGCATAAAATAGAAATAGAATAGAAATAGAAATGGAAATGGAATGGAATAGAATAGAATAGAATAGAATAGAATAGAATAGAATAGAATTCTTTTATTGGCCAAGTGTGATTGGACACACAAGGAATTTGTCTTGGTGCAAATGCTCTCAGTGTACATAGGATAGGATAGGATAAGATGGAATGGAATGGAATGGAATAGAATAGAATAGAATAGAATAGAATAGAATAGAATAGAATAGAATAGAATAGAAATCTTTTATTGGCCAAGTGAGATTGGACACAGAAGGAATTCGTCTTGGTGCAAATGCTCTCAGTGTACACAAAAGAAAAGATACATTTGTCAAGAGTCAAGAATCATCAGGTACAACTCTTAATGATAGTCATAGGGTGACAAAATGTGACGCTTTTTAGAT
Source organism: Pseudonaja textilis (assembly GCF_049901715.1). Classification (NCBI taxonomy): domain Eukaryota; kingdom Metazoa; phylum Chordata; class Lepidosauria; order Squamata; family Elapidae; genus Pseudonaja; species Pseudonaja textilis. The sequence goes on along the minus strand of NC_142007.1, from coordinate 4,298,974 downwards.
CAGCTTGAATTAGGATGGAGGGTATGTGTTACCTTGAGTCCATTTTTGATAGGCCAAGCTAGGAAGCGGGGAGAGGAAGGGGAAATGAACAGGGGAAAGAGAGAAGTGCTTGTAAATAAATAATGGCACTTTATGCGTTTGGGGTTTGACCTGGATTTTTATAGCCGCAGCTGCTGGCAGGAAGTGAAGTGAAGCTCAGCTGGTCTTGGCTAGTATCCTGGGTCTTTTTGAGCCGGTCCTTTGAAAGCATCTTGGTTGCAGGAAAGGAGGCAGCATCACCCCTGGCTATTTAATGCAGCCACATCATCTGCTTTGTTCCAAATTCTTTTTGGAAATTGCTCCTTGCTGGGTTTTAAGGCCCTCAACCCTGGATTCTTTTTTTCACCCAGAGAAAAGAAATTTGGCAAAGGTTAAGAGGGCGGGATCCTGACTTCCTAGCGTTGGATGTGAAGGAGAGATAATTGCAACCTCCCCGTTGCATGAGTTTAGGACCAGAGAGGAGGGTTTCCGCTGGGCCCCTGAATGAGTTGCTGCTCATTCATCTGACGGCCTTTTCCCAGGGCACCTTTTCCTCCCCCCGTCGTATCTCCAAGTAATGCAGGGGAACTAGTTGGAAGAATTTGCTGATGGAGCGTTCCCAGATATCCTGGTTCTCGGCTAGCTTTTCTGCCCGGCCTGCATTTAAATTTAAAATATCACATATTTCAAGTATCGATCAACCAGTTATGCCCAGGACAAAGATGTTAAGCTTAATGCTTGATCTCTGGAGATCCACCTTGGTTCTGGACAACTGGGGAGAATCTGTGGGGTCTTCTAAACGAGATTTAGACTGATTTTGTAATATTCCCCCCCATGCCTCCAGTTTTTGCTAGCATAACTGGTGCACTGTAATGGCACATTTCTGGAAGTGCTTCTGCTGGCAGATTCCCAGAAAGGGAATCTAAATGATAAACTTCAGCAATGCAGCAGGTTCAGGCAGAGGCTCCGTTCAGAATTTCACCCTGGAGGTTGTCTAGTCCACCCCCACTCCTTTACTATCCCTAAAAGATTTGACGGAAGCGATTGGTCGTCTTCAAGGGAAAGAAAGAAACCCAACAAAATAAGAGGCTGCTGGAAAATGTTCAGGGCTGTAGCCAGTTACATTCAGAAGGTGGTGTTGATTCACAGGTAGACTTCGAGTTACGGCCGTAAACTGAACCCCCAAACTTACGCTGCTAAGTGAAACATTTGTTTTGCCTCACGTTACAACCTTTCTTTGCCACACAATTGTTAAGTGAATCACTGCAGTTGTTGAATTAGTACCGTGTTTGGGGAAAATAAGACCCTGTCTTATAATTTTTTTGCCACCAAAAAAGACACCAGGTCTTATTTTCAGGGGTTGTCATCCATTGACTAATCTCACTGGAACACGTCACACACCCCGGGACTCCTTTTTGCTGTCAGAGGCCTTCGGGAACAACTTCTACAGCCAGCAAGGCTTTCCTGAAGGCCTCTGCAGCTGATAATAAGATCTCTGGATCGATCCTGAGCTTTGTTATCAGCTACAGAGGCCTTCAGGAAAGCCTTGCCAGCCTTGCCGGCTGCAGAAGAAATGGGCCAGCGAAGCAGGTGTCGAGGTGTGCAAGGCCTGGCTACAACTGTCCAAAGGTAAGCAGTAGGGCAGCTCCACCGCCAATCCCCACCCTGGCCTAATTTTTACCTGCACACTCTGGAGTGGATCTTAATTTGAGCTTATTTTGTGGGGTACGGCTTATATTGGGTGCATGTGTAAAAACCAAGCTAGGACTTACTTTCAGGGTAGGTTGTATTTTCAGGGAAACAGGGTAGCATGGTTGTTAAGCGAATCTGGCTTCCCCATTCACTTTGCTGGTCAGAAGTCTTGCAAAAGGGGAAATCATGTGACCCCAGGATACAGCAACCGTCGTAAATGTGAACCAGTTGCCGAGTCTCCGAATTTTGATTGTAGGGATGCTGCAACAGTCGTAAATGTGAAAAATGGTCATAAGTCACTCTTTTCAGCATCACCTGAGTTACTTTGAACACACACTTCACACTGAACGAACTGTTGCAAGTTGGGGACTACCTGTATTCCAATATTTATTCACCAATTCCCTCTTTGCTTGGAATGCCTTCTGTTTCATTTTTGTACTAAGTTTGCTTCATGTTTATGACTTCAACCGGAATCTGTCCTGCTTGACTATAGAAGCAGTTTGCTGCGAGGGCTGAAAAACACATGCACGTCAAGTGTTATTATTATATTTTGGGGGTAGAATGCAGAATATTGTGGAAGGGGCATCTGGTTAAATTCTAGCTGTGAGGAACCCCTGCCAGGTCAGGCCTGCAATTCCTGCATTTGTGCTTTGCCAAAATGCCACCATCTCTGGCCCATGTGGATTTGAGGCTGGCTTCGCAGCCCTTTGAAATGTTGGTCGGAACTTTTTTCAGCTGTTTTCGGAAGCTTCCTGTATTAGCAACCAGATTAATCTCGGTCTTTGCGTCATGTTCTTTTTCTCAACTGGAGCTATTTTTAAGGGAGCTGGAGAGCTACAAAGGAAAGGAGGGAGGGGAGGAGGAGAGGAAGGAGTTGGAAGAGGAGGAGGAGAAGAAAGGAGGAGGAGAGGAAGAGAGGAAGAAAAGGAGGGGAGGAGAAGAAGAAAGCAAACGAGAAAGAGAAGGAAGAGGAGGAGGAAGAGAAGTGAAGAAGGAGGAAGAAGAGGAGGAAAAGGAGGAAGAAAAGGAAGAGAAGAGAAGGCAGAAAAGGAGAAGGAGGAGGAAAAGAGGGAGAAGAAGAAGGAAGAGAAGGAAGGAAGAGGAAGAAGAGGAGATGGAGGAAGAAGAGGAAGAGAAGAGGAGATGTAGGAGGAAGAGAAGAGGAGGAGGAGGAGTGGGAGGAGGAGGATTCTAATATCATTTTAAGTTTTCCACTCTTTTCTCTGTTTTGCCATACTTCAAAGGATAGGAAAAGAACCTTAATGTTATATGCAGATAAGACCATGGTATTTAAGAATAGGCAGTCCATGACTTAATGGAGACAATTTGGGCCGGGTTACTAAACAAGGTGTTTCTTAAGTGAATCACGCTTGATTTTATCACCTTTTTTTTGCCACGGTTCTTAAACAAAAAGACTGCAGTTGTTAAGTGAATGATGCAGTCATTAAGTGAATCTGGCTTACCTTATTGATTTGGTTTGTTAGAAGCCGGCTGGGATAGTCACAGATGGTGATCCCATGACCCCGGGGATGGTACAACCATCGTAAATACATGTTGGCTACCAAGCACTGGAATTGCTGGCCCCGAAACGGCCAGCCACGAGCGATTCAATCACGTGACCATGGGGTACAGCAGTAGTTGTAAGGGTGAGGACCAGTGTAAGTCCTTTTTTTTCAGTGCTGTTGTAACTTGGAACAGTTGCTAAACGGATGGTTATAAGCCGAGGAATACCTGTATGGTAAAGAAATGAATTCAGCACCTTGGAGAGCTCCCAGAGACAGAGATGTTGCTCTCCTGAATGAATTCTTCCATTCCCTGTTTTTAACTGGCGTTGTTACCTTCTGGCATAGTTGCGTGTGACCCGAATGATTCTCGCTGGCCTTGAGGTACAACCAGGAGCCCAGGGATGATCACTGAGACATTCGGGGCCTTCTTCCTAGAATGAAGCCTAGGAGACAAAGACGCTCAAACAAAGGCCAGCTTGCAATTCTTCTCCTAGCTTAAGAGCGGATTGCACCAGGCCATGGGAGACCCAATTATTGTGTCCTTGCACTCAAACAGTTGCGAGGAGGAGTGGGGGGAGAGCTTCAGCCTGGCCTCCCCCTCCCCCAGGAATCATTACCCTCCGGTTTTCTCCCACCACAGTCCTTCGCAAGCATTCCTTACTCAGCCGGCTGCATGTTGGGCCTCCCGCGCCATCCTGAAGGATGCAGACACATTTGCACGATTCATTGACAGTTGCGTAGGTAGCTCTCCGAAGCTGTTTCCGCTCTTTCGCACGCTCTTCCCCTCCCCCCTCCTCCTTCCAGATAGGAGTCCCCACTCCACTCCTGCCTGGCAGGAAGCTCCCACCCCTGCTTCTCTGGGCATTTGCCAGGAGGCTTACATTCTGCAATGGCCTGGCATCCGCCTGTCAATCAGAGGCAGGGAAGGGAGACAGGCCATGGGTGGGGTAGAGGGGCGATGATGCTTTTTTCCTTCCCCCTAGGATGCGAGGGATGCTCTTGAGCAAATTCACGTCCTGCTTTTTTTTTTTTTTGCCAGAATAAGCAAAAAAAGAGATTCGTCTCCCCGAGTGTTTTATTTTGAGCTGCACGGTGCCCCTTGCAGTCAATGGGGTGTAAGGGATTTGGGAAGGGTCTCGTCCTTATGCACCTGGCTTGGTGCCAGGATGCAAGCATGGGTAGATCTAAAGCAAACTTGTTGGGGTACTTTGTCATAATTTCTCTTATCGGAGCATCCTGTTTCATGCACACCTTGTATTCTTTCAATTGAATACATCTGAAGAGGAGAGGAGAAGGGAAGAGAAGAGAAGAGAAGAGAAGAGAAGAGAAGAGAAGGATAGGTATAGGAAAAAATATAGAGTAGAATAGAATAGAATAGAATAGAATAGAATAGAATAGAATAGAATAGAATAGAATAGAATAGAAGATCCGCTCTGCCGTGCTTATCAGCTGGGCTTCAAACGAAGGTGTCAACTCAAAACTATTTCTCTTGTCTTTTAGAGTTGTGAATAGAAAGAGAGTTGGGGGGGGAAGTAATACATACCTTAGATAATTGCTAGGCAGGCGAAGCTCCTGGCACGCAAGATTATTACTGGAGAGCATGATTGATGACTCTTGGCTATGGACGTGTCCCATTGGAGAATTGGGTCCAGGTTGAGATGAATGATGTGTCTCAGAGTCGGCTGCACCCAGGTAATGCCGGCATGTTCACTCCTAATAAATGATTTTTTTTTAAACTCTTGAGAAATGCGGCTAGAGACTCATGGTTCAAATGGGGGTGGATTGTTGGAGCCCTGACAAAAGGAAATAGAGGACAGACTAGTGCGGGGCAGGGCGGGGTGGGCGGGGCAGGGCCAACTCATTGTCGGAACTACCGGTTCGCCCGAACCTGTCCGTACCACTCCTGATAATTGTGGGTCATTCTGTGAAATGCTTCGTGACCCTCGACCCAGGATGGTCATCGGTCGAGGACTTGACTGGAATCTTAATTTCTGCAGAGAGGCCGAAAGGGCGTTGCCGCGAGCCAGGAGTGAGCCGGCTGCCGCCATGGAGAACGGGATGCAGCTGCTCAACCGGGACGGCCACAGCATCTCCCACAACTCCAAGCGGCACTACCACGACGCCTTCGTCTGCATGAACCGCATGCGGCAACGGGGCCTCCTGTGCGACATTGTGTTGCACGTGGCCGCCAAGGAAATCAAGGCGCACAAGGTGGTCCTGGCCTCCTGCAGCCCCTACTTCCACGCCATGTTCACAAGCAAGTATCTGGGGTAGGGATGGGAGTGCGGGGAATCTCCTTCTAGAGCAGGGGTTGCCAACCTTTGGGACCCCAGGGACCACCAAACTCATAATGTTAAATCCCGCGGACCAGAGACCCTGGGAAAATCCCCAAAAAAGTCTGCAGGAAAATCCCCCACCCTGTTTTCCTACCGATCGATCATTCTTTATTTGGGATCGCAGGATACCGTCTCCAGCTCCATTCTCGGGGTGGGGGGGAGAGAGAGACTTTTGGCTTCATGCAAGGAAAACAGCAGAAGCAGCAGAAGTCTTTCTTTCTCTCCCCCAAACTCCCGCCAGAAATGAGTCTTTGTGAGACTTGTCCCGCCAGCGCGCCTCTTGGAGCAGGAGGCTTTGCAGGGTCCCAAAGACTCATTTCTGGCGGAGTTTGGGGAGAGAAGAAAAGAATTTTGCCGCTTGTCTTGCATGCAGCCAAAAGCAGAAGAAGAAAGAAGCGGAAAGAAGTAGCCCGATGCCCAGGCCAGGCGCTTGGGGTGAGTGGGGCAAGTTCCCCCCCTCTGCCCTTTCCCCCCTCCCCTCACCACCTTGTGTTGTTTGCAATGCAAGCAACGCAAGCCTTGTGTTCCCACGGGCCACGTGGGCAGCGCAGCCTTGTGTTCCCACACAGCCTGGATTAATTGTTTTGGGAGTGACATTTCTCTGTGGACCACCAAAATTTTCTCACGGACCACCAGTGTTCCCCAGCCCATTGGTTGTCAACCACTGTTCTAGAGATTGCTAGAATCAGAATGTGGAGAAGCCTTCCTCAATCTTGGGTGAATGGCCATCTAACTGGGGGTGATTGAATAACAGAATAAGAGAGTTGGTCCATCTTCTACTCCAAAACCTTGCCAGAAAGCAGGAGACTCTATACCCGTGACGGAGAACCTAAGGCACATGTGCCAGAAGTGGCGTGCAGAGCCCTCTCTCCAGGCACTCCAGCCATCGCCCGTCGCTCTTCCGCATTCCAGTGCACACATGCATGCCAGCCAGCTGGTCTTCATGCACGTGGGAGTGCGGGGAACCAGAAGACCAGCTCCCTAGTGCGCATGTGCACCCTGGGAAACTGCGGAAGCATGCACACAAGAAACTGGAAGACCAGGTGGCCAGCACACATGCGCACACCGGGGAGCTGCTCTTCCGTTTTTTGGCGCTCCCATGTGTGCACGCCGGTGGGGGGCTGCTCTTCCGGTTTCCCCCTTGCGCACGCGCTCCCATTTCGGCCCTCTTTGCCGAACACAATAAATCATTGTCCAATCTGTTCTTAAAAGCCTTCAGTGATGGAGGAAAGTCATTGATTGTTTTATTGTTCTCACAGTCAGGAACCTTCTCCTTAATTCCAGGTTGCTTCTCTCCTCGATGAGTTTCCATCCGTTGCTTCCTGTCCTGCCTTCGGGTGCTTTGGAGAATATTGGAAGACTGCTATCATGTCACCCCTAGTCCTTCTTTTCATTAAGCTAAACAAACCCAGTTCCTGCAACAGTTCTGTTTAACGAGGGTCTATGCAGCTCTCATGAAATCTATATAGGGTTTTTTTTTTAAATCTATTGGCACAGATGAGATGAGTGAGAGCCGTCAGACGCACGTCACGCTCCACGATATTGATCCACAGGCTCTGGAGCAGCTGGTCCAGTATGCCTACACTGCTGAGATCGTGGTGGGAGAAGGGAACGTCCAGGTAAGAACGGATCCATCCAGCAAGAATTCAAAGTGGGCCAACAATGCTTTTGGCGGAAGAGCACTGTCAGGCCTGCTCCAGTAGGATCCCTTAGGAAAGAGAGACCCTCGACTCCCATTTGGTTGAAGCGAAAGGTTCTTTTACTAAAAAAGAGGTTGGTTGCAGTAAAGTCAGGCTAGATCTAGCTCAAAAGTTAGAGAAAGGTTTCCCCTCATCCCAGTCCTCCACCCCATGATTGTCTTCAGCCAATCAGAACTCGCCGAAGTGTTTTGAGAACACTGAGGTGTTGGGGGGGGGCGGTATTTCACATTCTTTCTCAGAGTGCCTGGCCTTGGATTCTGGTACAAACCGATTCCAAGCTTTTCTCCTCTTTATCACAGGTATCTTCAAAAATTAGAGGCTTTTCCACTGAGCTTAGATAGAAGGTACAGCTTTTTGAAAATTGTATATATATAATTTGCTATCCATCTAGATAGAGAGAGAGAGAGAGAGAGAGAGATGATAGATAGAATCTATCTATCTATCTATCTATCTATCTATCTATCTATCTATCTATCTATCTATCTATCTATCTATGGTGTTCAGCTTTGTTCGGGTATTTTCCCACCTCATTGTAGTTGTGCTTTTAAAGTTGTAGCAGCGTTTCAGCAGAATCTCATCTGCCATCATCAGGCTTCTGTATTGTGTTCGTCTGTGGATGTCTCCAAGACGGTTCATCAGAAGCCTGATGATGGCAGATGAGATTCTGCCGAAACGTTGCTACAGCTATAAAAGCACAACTACAATGACGTGGGAAAATACCCGAACAAAGCTGAATACCATACATGTAAGTACCCGCGAAAACTTAAGAAAATAAATATACATACATACACACACAGAGAGAGAGAGAGACAGATAGAGAGAGACAGAGAGAGAGAATTATATATATAGCAAACAGAATGTTTAAAGCTACAAAGATAGAAGGAAGAAACAGGCATATTGTAACCACCTAATCAGCCATATAGTTTTGGTCCTTGCCCAGTGTGAGATCTACATTGTGGATTGTCTGTGGAACTCCTGGCCACAAGAATGCAACCCAGAGTCTCTCTCTCTCTCTCTCTCTCCCCCCCAGACATTGCTTCCTGCAGCCAGCCTCCTGCAGCTGAACGGGGTACGGGATGCCTGCTGCAAGTTTCTCTTGAGTCAGTTGGACCCCTCCAACTGTCTGGGCATCAGGGGTTTTGCAGACACCCACTCCTGCAGCGATCTCTTGAAATCGGCACACAAGTACGTCTTGCAGCACTTTGTGGATGTCTCCAAGACGGAGGAGTTTATGTTGCTGCCTCTCAAACAGGTGAGACTGGGGTGGGGTGTGTGGCATCCAGGTGGAGGTAAAAGAATACCGAAGAACCCAGCACAGTCATGATATTATATTTTAGCGTGAGACAGGAGGTACCCACAGAGGTATGGGTGTATTTACTATGTATTTACACTGCCAGGAACCCGGAGGACTTATAGTAGATTCTGGGGTTAGAGTTGGGTTTCTGTGCTCTGTCCCTCGGAGAAAAAAATCCCCAGTCTGAAGGAGTGGAATTCCCTCTTAGCATTCCAGGTTGAGCGAGAGAGAGAGACATCGCTTGGAATTGTCTTTGTCCGAGGCAATTCCATCCTCTTGGATCCTGGTTGAGCCATTGCTCGGAATTGTCTTTATTCAAATCAATGCCATCCTTGGATCCAAGAAGACTCATTGCTCAGAATTGTTGAGGTCAATTCCATCCTCTTGGATCCAGGTAGACCAGTTATTGTGAATTGTCTTTGTACAAGTCAGTTCCATCCTCTTAGATCTTGGTTGGACCATTGCTCGGAATTGTCTTTATTCAAATCAATGCCATCCTTGGATCCAAGAAGACTCATTGCTCAGAATTGTTGAGGTCAATTCCATCCTCTTGGATCCAGGTGGACCAGTTGTTGTGAACTGTCTTTGTACAAGTCAGTTCCATCCTCTTAGATCCAGGTTGAACCATTGCTCGGAGTTGTCCTTGTTCAACTCAATTCCCTTCTTTAATCCAGGGAGATTCATTGCTCACCATGGTCCTTGTTGAGGCCAACTCTATCTTCTTGGATACAGGGAAACCCACTACTCAGAACTGTCTTGGTCCAAGCCAATTCCATCCCCTTGGATCCAGGTTGACCCATTGCTCTCAGTTTTCTTTACCCAAGCCAATTCTCTCCTCTCAGTTCCAGGTTGACCCATTGCCTATAACTGCCTTTATCCAAGCCAGTTCCATTTTCTCGGATCCAGGTTGACCTGTTCTTCAGAAGTGTCTTTATCCAAGCCAATTCCACCCTCTCAGACCCGAACTCCCAAATATTCCTTTCCTTTCCTCCTGCGGGCAGGTGTTAGATCTCATCTCCAGCGACAGCCTCAACGTGCCTTCGGAAGAGGAAGTCTACCGAGCCGTCTTGAGCTGGGTGAAGCACGATGTGGACAGCCGGAAGCAGAATATTCCCCGAGTACGTTGCTTTCCAAGATAAACTGTAAGCATTTGATGAAAAGGTGGATTCCCTGGAATTCCCACCTGAGCTTCGTGTGCTCCTCAGTTACGACAGATAGCCTTTCCTTAAGGCTTACAAATACGTGCCATGTTTCTTGAAGAACGACCCACCATTGCCATTCCCCAAATATTCTATCTATCTATCTATCTATCTATCTATCTATCTATCTATCTATCTATCCCTGTATCTCTCTCTCTCTCCCCCTCCCCTCACCACCTTGTGTTGTTTGCAATGCAAGCGGCGCAAGCCTTGTGATCCCGCGGGCCATGTGAGGGGCGCAGCCTTGCGTTCCCGCGCAGCCTGGATTAATTGCTTTTGGGGGTGACATTTCTCTGCAGACCACCCAAATTTTCTCGCGCCCGCTGGTTGGATGACCACTGACCCAGACAAACCCTAACCCTCCCTAGAGGGGCATCTCTATCCCTCACGGAGAATGAGAGACAGAAGCTGCTGAAGTCAAAACTGCTGTTCTCCCCCGTAGATGGTTTCTCCCCAGAGAGCAACCAAGGCAATGTGACCCCGGCGTGGGAGGCCTGATTGAGCCCCTTTCTGGGTTTTAATTCTTCCTCTTTTTTTTTCCCCAGCTGATGAAGTGCGTCCGCCTTCCCTTACTCAGCCGGGATTTCTTGATGAGCAACGTCGACACTGAACTGCTCGTCCGGCATCATTCGGAGTGCAAAGACCTGCTCATCGAAGCTCTCAAGTACCACTTGATGCCTGAGCAGAGAGCAGTCCTGAGCAACAGCCGGACCCGTCCACGGCGCTGCGAGGGAGCCAGCATGGTGCTCTTCGCTGTGGGTAAGGCCTGGAGGAAGGAGCAGAGCAGGAAAGGAGGAAGGAAGGAAGGAAGGAAGGAAGGAAGGAAGGAGGGAGGAGGGGAAGGAGAGGGGAAGGACAGAAGGAGAGGAGGGGTAGGAAAGAAAGAGGCAGAGGGAAGGAGTGGGGAAGGAAGGGAAGGAGGTAGAGGGATGGAAAGAAGGAAGGAAGGAGGAAGAGAGGGTAGGAAGGAAAAGAAAAGAGGAGAGGGAGGGAAGGATGGAAGGAAGGAAAGGGGAGGGAGGGAGGAAGGAAGGAAGGAAAGGAAAAGAGGGAGAGGGAGGGACAGAAGGAGAGGAGGAAGAGAGGGTAGGAAGGAAAGGAAAAGAGGGAGAGGGAGAGAGTGGGAAGGAAGGAAGGAAGGAAAGGAGGGAGAGGGAGAGGAGGAAGGAAGGAGAGGAGGAAGAGGAAGAGAGGATAAGAAGGAAAAGAAAAAAGGTAGCTGGAGGGAAGGATGCAAGGAAGGAAGGAAAGGAAAGGTAGCCTTGATATTTCTTAAAAAGTATATTCTCTGCCATTTTTGGCTGCGGAATTCTGGGAGTTGTAGTCCCAGAATTCCCCAGTCCACACCTCTTAAAGTTGCTAAGTTTGAAGAAGACTAAGCTGGTTGTGTGCATTGTAGGAAAACGGCCAGCGTGTGATGTACTTCCAGCAAATTTTCCCCAACGGAGCTGAACCTGAATGAATCCGGCCCAATTTTGAGAAAAAAATTATTCTCATGTTTTCTCTCCCTCTCCCTCCCTCCCTCTCTCTCTCCCTCTCCCCGCCCCCCCTGCAGGTGGAGGGAGCCTTTTTGCCATCCATGGGGATTGCGAAGCCTACGACACGCGGACTGACCGCTGGCACATGGTCGCTTCCATGTCCACCCGCCGGGCCAGGGTGGGAGTTGCGGCAATCGGGAACAAGCTGTATGCTGTGGGAGGGTAAGGAGGACTCCCACCCACCCACCCCTGCCAGAGAATAATTGGCCGCCATACTCCTTGAGTGGCTCCTATTTGATATTTGGGTGGAATAGCTTGGGGGGGGGGGGGGGAACGACAGAAGGGGAGTGAGGAAAGGAGGAAGATGAAGGCAGCGGTCAAGATTGAAAAAGGAAAAAGGGGCACTGAGCTACGGAAATGGAAAGCGCTCAGCGATGGGTTTGGGAGGAGGAACGCAAAAGGTCTTCCGGGTATCTAAGAGATCATCTAGCTAGAGGTCTTCTTGGAAGAGCATGGGATATGGGCCAGTGAAGGATCATTGTACAGAATTCACAGAGTTGCAGATTTACTATTGTTGTTATGGTGGGGTGGGTAGGTAGAAGGAAGGAAGGAAGGAAGGAAGGAAGGAAGGAAGGAAGGAGAAAGGGAAAGGGAAAGGGAAAGGAATGATGAATGGAGAAAAGGAAGATGAAGGGAACAATAAAGGAAAGGAAAGAGAGAAGGAAAGGAAAAGAAAGACAGAAGGAAAGGGAAGGGAAAGAAAGAAGGAAAGGAAAGGAAAGGAAAGAGAAGGAAAGGAGAAGAAAGAAAGAGAAGGAAAGGAAGGGAAAGAAAGGAAAGGAAAGAGAAGGAAAGGAAAGAGAAGGAGAAGGAAAGGAAAGAAAGAGAAGGAAAGGGAAGGAAGAAAGAGAAGGAAAGTGAAGGAAAGGAAGAGAGAAGGAAAGGAAAGATAAATGGAGAAAAGGAAGGTGAGGGGAGGGAAGGAAGGAAGGAAGGAGAAAGGAGGGGAAGGTAAAGGAAAAATACATGGAGAGAAAAAGGAGGGAGGGAAGGAAGGAAGGAAAAATAGATGATAGATGAATAGGCAGGCAGGCCGATAGATAGAAACATGCATTGCATTGTGGCAGTGAGTTCCACCAACCCTTTGAACTGCTGGGGAAAGGATGTACTTCCCCTTCCCCGCTAAGAAAAAAAGGGGAGAGAAACTTCCCACAGCAGATGGCAGCACCTGCGTGCCCGGTCTCCTTGGAGGCTCGAGCGCCGAGAAGAGCCAGCCAAGCATGGGATAAATTGGAAAGTCAACCAAAGCAGAAACCAAAACCGAAGCGGGAGTGGAAGCCGGCCAGGCCAAAGCGAAACCAAAAGAACCGGGTGGAGATGCCACCAAGAGTTGGCTGTGGCTTGCCAGGGGCCTTCCGTTTTTCTTGGAGGGAAACATTTCCAGCATCTAAATTTTCATTCTTCTTCTCGGGCCGTATCCGTCATCGGACGTTGGCCACCTGATTTTTATCCACAGCCGCGCGAAAAAAAGGGCCGCTGAGTTTTGTCCCAAACGGTCCCTTCGATTTTGAAGCCACGATGTCCTTCTTCCGCCTGAAGGATTAAGGGACGGATGCCGTGTTTTCCCCGGTGTCGCATCCCATGTCTGAAATATTCTAATTTTCACCTTTTTTTGAATGCCGTTGATGATTTCCCTTGGCTTTCCCAGGTGGCTTCTCATTTCTGACTTTGTCAGCCCGACTTATACATCCCAGCCGCCTGTAAATCCACATTTCAAATGCTTCCCTCGTCTCTTCGAGTGACTTTCGATCCGAGACCGACTCTCCACTCCGTAGACAAGCCTAATTTTCAATCTTAAGGCTTAGGCCATGACTGCAGAAGACCTTTTTCCGTTTTAAAGAATGCTGTTCTAGCTTTCTATATCCTTGTCTTTATTCCGGTGGTCACGTTCCAGCTGACTACCTAATTTTCATTCACTTTTCCTAATTCTCTTCCCAAGGTTTGCTTTGGTGTGGACATTCTTACTCTTTTTAAAAAATTGAACTCTCTCTTTCTCTCCCTCCCTCTCTCCCTCGCTCCATTTCCCTCTCTCCCTCCCTCCACTCTCTCCCTCTCCCTCCCTCTCCCCCTCCTTCTCCTTTTCTCCCCACTCTCTCCCTCCTTCCTTCTCTCCCTCTCTCCCTCCCTCCCTCTCTCCCTCCCTCCTTCTCTTCCTCTCTCCCTCCCTCCTTCTCCTTCTCTCCCCACTCTCTCCCTCTCTCCTCCCCCTCTCTCCCTCCCTCCTCCTCCTTCTCTCCCCACTCTCTCCCTCTCTCCCTCCCTCCACTCTCTCCCTCTCCCTCCCTCTCCCCCTCCTTCTCCTTTTCTCCCCACTCTCTCCCTCCTTCCTTCTCTCCCTCTCTCCCTCCCTCCCTCTCTCCCTCCCTCCTTCTCTTCCTCTCTCCCTCCCTCCTTCTCCTTCTCTCCCCACTCTCTCCCTCTCTCCCTCCCTCTCTCCCTCCCTCCTCCTCCTTCTCTCCCCACTCTCTCCCTCTCTCCCTCCCTCCACTCTCTCCCTCTCTCCCTCCCTCTCCCCCTCCTTCTCCTTTTCTCCCCACTCTCTCCCTCCTTCCTTCTCTCCCCTCTCTCCCTCCCTCCCTCCTTCTCTCCCTCTCTCCCTCCCTCCTTCTCCTTCTCTCCCCACTCTCTCCCTCCCTCTCTCCCTCCCTCCTCCTCCTTCTCTCCCCACTCTCTCCCTCTCTCCCTCCCTCCACTCTCTCCCTCTCTCCTCCCTCTCCCCCTCCTTCTCCTTTTCTCCCCCTCTCTCCCTCCTTCCTTCTCTCCCTCTCTCCCTCCCTCCCTCCTTCTCTCCCTCTCTCCCTCCCTCTCTCCCTCCTTCTTCTCTTCCTCTCTCCCTCCCTCCTTCTCCTTCTCTCCCCACTCTCTCCCTCTCTCCCTCCCTCTCTCCCTCCCTCCTCCTCCTTCTCTCCCCACTCTCTCCCTCTCTCCCTCCCTCCACTCTCTCCCTCTCTCCCTCCCTCTCCCCCTCCTTCTCCTTTTCTCCCCACTCTCTCCCTCCTTCCTTCTCTCCCTCTCTCCCTCCCTCCCTCTCTCCCTCCCTCCTTCTCCTTCTCTCCCCACTCCCTCCCTCCTTCCTTCTCTCCCTCTCTCCCTCCCTCCACTCTCTCCCTCTTCCTCCGCTCTCCCCTCCACTCTCTTTCCCTCCCTTTTTTCACCCCCTCTCCCTTTCTTTTTCTCCCTCTCCCTCCCTCCCTCCCCTCTTTCTCTCCCTCTAGCTATGACGGAACGTCTGACTTGGCCACCGTTGAATCCTACGACCCCGTCACCAACTCATGGCAGACGGAGGTCTCCATGGGCACCAGACGGAGCTGCCTTGGGGTGGCAGCCCTGCACGGCCTCCTCTATGCTGCTGGGGGCTACGACGGAGCTTCGTGTCTGAACAGGTAAAGGGTCCTTCAGAGTTCAAGAAGGTCTACCAGGTTTCCCCATCCCAAGGAAGCTCTTAGACATTTGGAATGCTTTTACTTTTATTTATGTGTGTGTGTGTGTGTGTGTGTGTATATATAAATATATATATATGTATGTATGTATGTATGTATGTATGTATGTATATATATGGCATTCAGCTTTGTTCGGGTATTTTCCCACGTCATTGTAGTTGTGCTTTTAAAGTTGTAGCTCATTGTAGTTGTGCTTTTAAAGTTGCCGTGGAAAATACCGAACATGATCCATCACATTAATACCAGCGAAAACTTAAGAAAACATATATTTGTTTTCTGAGGTTCTGCGGGTATTTATATGTGGATCTTTGGTTATTCAGGTTTTCTCCCATGTAAGATTGGAAGTATCTAGGCAACGTTTCGATGAAGTCTCAGCACAGAGCCGAAGACACAAGCCTGAAGATGATGAATGAGACTTCATCGAAACGTTGCCTAGATACTTCCAATCTTACGCGGGAGAAAACCCGAATAACCAAAGATAGATAGATAGATAGATAGATAGATAGATAGATAGATAGATAAATAGACAGACATGCTTTTAGTCCAAAAGGCTGGTGACCCCTGGACTAGGGCAAGGGCGGGCAGGTGGGTGGGGCCAGAAGATTGCCAGAGCAACCGGTTCACCTGAACCGGTCCAAACCGGTACAATCCTACTCCTGGGTTTTTCTTTGTGGGGCATCTGTTTCTTGATTTTGTGAAGGCCAGGTCACAACATACTGATTGTGCTGCTTTCTTTTCATACGTCCCAGTGCTGAAAGATATGACCCCCTAACTGGCACCTGGACGAGTATCACGGCTATGAGCACCAGAAGGAGATATGTCCGCATAGCAACCTTAGGTAAGTCCAGCTCTGTCATGCCCCTGTTGGAATCTGATTCCGAGGGAGAGGTGGAACAGCTGACAGGGAGTGGTAGTGCGGCTCTGGAGATTGTGGAGGAAACTGGAGAAGGGCACAGTCCAGCTGGGCCTTCAGACGAAGACCCAGGCCCACCCCCTCTTCATCCTAGGGCACGCAGGGAAGAATGGATAAGGGAGCCACGTGGGTTACGGGGGAGAAAAAGGCCCTGATTCCCTTCATTAGCTGCAGCTGGGGGGACCACTGGGTGATCTATTACAAGTTGCTTTCCCCCCCTTCTTCTCCATCACAGATGGTAACCTCTACGCTGTGGGAGGATATGACAGTTCCTCACACTTGGCAACGGTGGAGAAGTACGAACCGCAGGTAAATGGTGTGGGGAGGCAAAACGTGGGCCAGGATTCTCACACCTTTTCTCCTGCTCCAATGGCATGAGCCCCAGGGGAGAGGTGGAGAGTTTAGACTAGAAAAGGAGGCACGTGAAGGAAGGAAGGAAGGAAGGAAGGAAGGAAGGAAGGAAGGAAGGAAGGAAGGAAGGAAGGAAGGAAGGAAGGAAGGAAGGAAGGAAACACAGGTCGGGAGGGAGGGAGGAAAAAAGAAAGGAAAGAATGAAAAGAAAGAATGAATGAATCAATGAAACAGAAAAAAAAAGAAAGGAAAGAAAGATAGAGGGAGGGAGGGAGGAAAGAAGGAAGGAAAGAAACACAGGGGGAGGGAGGGAGGAAAAAAGAAAAAAGAAGAAAGGAAAGAAAAAGAAAAGAAAGAAAGAAAGAAAGAAAGAAAGAAAGAAAGAAAGAAAGAAAGAAGAAAAAGAAAGGTCTGAAGAAACTCAGGGTCCTCAGATGTATCTCTTACAACTCTGAAAAAGGAGAAGAGGATTTTTTGGAAGCTGAGAGGTTTTTTCCTCTCTTAATTCTCCTTTCTCTCTCCTCTGCCAGATCAACACCTGGACCCCGATTGCCAACATGCTGAGCCGCCGGAGTAGCGCAGGGGTGGCCGTCCTGGAAGGGATGCTGTACGTGGCCGGAGGGAACGATGGGACCAGCTGCCTTAACTCGGTGGAGCGCTACAATCCCAAAACCAACACCTGGGAAAGCGTGGCCCCCATGAACATCCGTAGGTAGGGAGCAACGCCCCAAAGATCGTGGCACCCCAACCGTTGGGTCCTCTCTACTTCCCACCAGATCGGGGCTTCTTTCAATGCTGAAGCCCAACCACTTTAGCGGAAGGGAGTCATGAAACAAATAGAATTGGTTGTTCCCTTCCCACCAAAATGGTCCCTATTTTTCTACTTGCATTTTTTTTACATGCTTTCGAACTGCTCGGTTGGCAGAAGCTGAGACAAGGAACAGGAGCTCACTCTGTCATGCGGCGCTAGGGATTCGAACCGCCGAACTGCCAACCTTTCTGATCAACAAGCTCAGCGTCTTAGCCGCTAAGCCCACTGCCATAGCCAGGCGTTCTCCTGCTTCCGGGAATTCTGCAGTCCCTCCTAACTCCGTTCTTTTTTCTTCTTTTTATAGAAGCACCCATGATTTGGTGGCCATGGAAGGCTGGCTCTACGCCGTGGGCGGGAACGACGGCAGCTCCAGCCTCAACTCCATCGAGAAGTACAACCCGCGGACCAACAAGTGGGTGGCAGCCTCGTGCATGTTCACCCGGCGCAGCAGCGTCGGGGTGGCTGTGCTGGAACTCCTCAACTTCCCACCCCCGTCCTCGCCCACCCTGTCGGTGTCCTCGACGAGTCTTTGACGAAGGACCCTGCCGTTCCCCGCCTCGCCTGGACTGCAGCGTCTGTCGGAGCGCGAAGCCGGCTTGGTCCGGCCCCTCCGGAAGCCGATCTCTCTGAAGGAGGGGTGCTGCACCCAGAGACTTTCCCCGGGGAGGGCCAGCCTCCAGCTCAGCTCCAAAAGGGGAGTCTCCTCGAAAAAAGACCTACTCGAGAAGAAGACGAGCGATACTCTGCGCGTCCATTGTTGATCTCATCGCAACTAGACCAATGCTGCCTGGTTTCCCGTAGGCCAGACTCCACAACCTTAGAGTTCCACAATTGGACGTCGGATCGCCGGATCCATCTCATGCAAAGGACCGTGAGATTGGTTACGGGCAAAAATCAAGGTGCCACCACGAGCTCAGCCAACGACGCCAACCCCTGGAGTTCTTCACGTAGGCGGTGCGTGCCAACTTGCAGAACCTTAAGCGGTGAACATCACAATTAGCCAAAAACTTCTTACCAAAACTAACAGTATACGGTTGAAGGCGTGTGGGGCGGAAGCAGGCCTCTCACCTTGGTGTCTTGCGAAAGGATGCCTTATAACGCCAAAACAGGGCTGAGATGTTCCACAGGGCCTCTCCCATGTTCTCCACATCTCTAGGCCATCCATTCAGACATCCTCCTAGTATCTTTCCCGGCACGTGTCTGGAGCTGTCTCCACGGGGTGGCTTAGCTCTTCGTCTGAACCAGGAAGAATTCGGTCAAAGTTGTTTGGTGATTTGGGAAAAGTGCGGGGGGGTCTACTGTGGACTCCGTGGAGTTGATTTTAACAGATTAATCAGAGTTGGAAGGGACCTTGTAAGTCATCTAGTCCAAACCCCCACCCAAGCAGGAGACATTGCACCATTTCTGACAGACAGATGGCGGTCCAATCTCTTCTTGAAAGCTTCCAGTGATGAAGCTCCCATCACTTCCAAAGGCAACTTCTGTTCCATGGGTTGATTGTTCTCACTGTCAGAAAGTTTCTCCTTATTTCCAGGTTGAATCTCTCCTGGATCAGTTTCCATCCATTGTTCCTTGTCTGGCCTACAGATTTTATAGTTCACGGTGCGCCAGTAGCATTTCCTTCACTGCTTTCCCCTGTTCGAGTTGTTAAAGAGTTCTGATGAGGGGTGGGTAGGGGCTTTAATAATTTATTTTGCCAGCCAATCTGCTCCCTTCCAGCCTGCCTTCTCCCTATTTATTTCCTTTATTTATTATTATTTAAATCGGAGGGTTTTCAGGACAGAAAACGGCAGGGCGGAGCTTTGTTTAATCTACGGTGAGCCCAAACCGTGGCTGCAATCTACGGAAGGAAAACTTTTGTGGGGGAAAAAAAACTATCCTGGTGGATTAACCAAGAGTGGCCTAACCACAGCCTTCCTTTTGAATGGACCAACTTGGCATCTTGTCTTTTTGGCATCGCTACGGGCCAGACTTTTGTTCCAGAGCCTTGTCCCAACAATTCCTGTCTAAAAAGAATAATAATAATTCAGAGTATTGTCTGATTTCAGAGTATTATCCTGCCAAGCCCGTTCCTTGGAAGGGAGTGTGAAACTTACATAATATTAACTGCATTATGTTGGATTTTGTTCTCAAAGCGCTAAGAAGGCGGTCAAAAAGAAATAATTCTCGTGGAGGGTAACACGGCGGCACTTCAACGGGGAAGGATTATTTTGAAAGCAAGAAAATGCACTACGTTTGAGGGACTTGCCTTGAAAAGCTTCTAGCTGTTGTACGCTTCTCTCCCTTTGGATGGGGTTTGGACTACAAAGCCCAGCTTGGATGCCAGCTACTCTGCAGCAAAAAATATTGGTTGTGGGGGAGAGAGAGAGAGGAGGAAAGGAAGTATGGCTGATCTCTTTGTCTTTGCCATTTTGGGTGCAAAAAAAAAAGAGAATTCTGTAGGAGAGGCTACGACGTGAAGGCTCTTGTAAGTCAGCCAATGCTTCTTGTTGGTTTTATTCTACCAGTTACCACTTTGCTGCTTCTGTTTTCTGATTTATTTTGTTGGTTTGTGTGTTGGTTTATTTATTTTGTCACTGTGACGCTCACTGGCCAGTTTGCAACAATGCTGGATGAGGTTGGAGCAGGTTGAATTGATCGTCCCGACTCACAAGCTTCAGAGAGTCCTCATATGAATGTGCTTCAAATTGGCCCCAGGTTTGGGGAGGGTCAGAAGTGGGGTTTATGTATCAAGCCACGATTAAAACATGGCCTTCTATGGATCTGCTTTACGAACTGCAATCGGTGAACTAACTTCCCTAGCCGGATAAGCCACAATCAAACAGACTCTCCAATGCTTGGTGCCACATTTTGTGCAGCAAACCACAGTTATGGGTCCACTTCTTCGATACTCCAGCCCGTATGTCCGCGGCTGGGAATTCTGGGCGTTGAAGTCCCAATTCCCTCCTACCGTTCGTAAGCCATGATTTGAAAAAAATAAAACGAAAAATAAAAACAAACCGTGGCCTGCTTGCTACCAAGGATGAATCCAAAAGGCAGCTTTGCTGGGCTCCTCTGTATCCATGATTTAGATTTATATAGGCATCGTGGCTTCGCTTCGAAGGCGTTTTTGCAAAAAAAAAAGGACGTTTCCAACAGACGTTTTCTGTAAATCTGTATTTCTTCGCTCATCTGGCATTGTGCTCGGCCTTCCTAGCCAGAAACATCGTTTTGCAAATCCTGTGTGCTGTAACGGGGTGGGACTGAGAACCATGTATCAGGGTTCAACCCGCTGCATTCATTTTGGGAAATTTGTTTTCATAGTGTTTGTTTTGTTTTGTTTTGTTTTATAAGTGCCTTCACTTTGCTTTTTGGGGTCCTTCAGTGGGGCAGGTTCTCCACGGGGGCCTTCTCATCCGTTTGTGCCGGAGTGGGGTAGAAAACGTTTGCATCGGAAGATGTCGATAAAATTCCTTTTCATGCTGTTACAGCGGTGTTTGGTTGCTTTAAGACGCGTGGACTTCAACTCCCAGAATTCATAGCTGGCTGGAGAATTCTGGGAGTTGAAGTCCACGCGTCTCAAAGTGGCTAAGCCTTAGATATACTCAGCTAGGACTTTCTCCAAGCAATATTCATTTTAAAAATCTTTCTGGTCCACGGATCAGATATTCCCAATTTATCCTAATTAACAAGGGATTTTTGCCCTTCTGTAATTTATCCTTAAATACCTGCTTTTTCCCCAAGCAGCTTCTGAATTCCGGGAGTTGAAGTCCACAAGTCTTAAAGGCGCCATCCTTTTTGCTACACAGTTTCGGCGGCGTCTTTGGAAGAGAGACACTACAACTCTCAATGTGAGATTGGAAAGCAAGCGAAGATGCTGGGTTTTGCAATGATGCTGGGATAAGGTAGCCTTAACCACGAAGGAATTGGCAGTGGTTATCCTTTCACTCACCTCCTTGTTCCCACCCCCAACCCCAGTTTAATTCAAAACTAGCTTTCAACTTCCCACCTGAATTACATTACAGGTAGTCCTTCATTTAATGACCACAATTGAGCCCCGAATTACAGTCGTAAAACAGGTCGCTGTTTTTTTGGCAGCTGTGGGTGTTTTGGGGTTTTTGGGGGGGCTGGAAGTCAAAAGGAAAGATTGGAAACTGAAAATGATGGGTCATTTTGTGACGGTGGGATGCTGCAAACGGCCATAAATGTGAACCAGTTGTCAAGCGGGATGGATGAATGGATAGGGAAGGAAGGAATCCCATCGTCCTTGTCTCCGTTGAAATACAAACTCTTATCCATGGTGCAAATCCTCAGCTTATTCACCCTGGATTGGAGATGCCTTGAGGAGGGGTTTATGTGTTAATTTATCTGTATATGTGCGTCAGATTTATTTATGTGCCATTAAAAGGTCCACTTTATTTTGTGTTTCTCAATTTTTGCACTATAACAAAGATGGGAGGGGAATAGGAGCAATAGAAGCCAGTGTATAAAATAAAAAAATAAAAAAAAATAGATTTTTCTTGACTCTCTGACTCATTCTCCGTTTTATTTTTATTTAATTTTTTTTAAAACCTGCCCTAAGTTTGACCCTAGAGGTTTGCTATAAAGGTAACAGCTTCCAGCCAAGGGGACTCGGTCCAAAACAGGATTAGAGGCACGGATGACTTTCCAAACATGTATGCCAGGTATGTCTGTCTGTCTGTTCGGAATGGTAAGCATGGATTGGTGACCCTGGCTGGTTGTGTGTCAAAATGCCTTGCAGGCAGAAGGTTTCGGAGGTCAGGCAAGAATTTTAGCTCCTTCTAAGAGGGCTAATTTTATACAGGTAATCCTCAAGGTACAACCACGATCGAGCCCAACATTTATCTCGTGAAGTGAGAGATTTTGCGAAGTGAATTTTGCTCCGTTTTGCGACCTACCTTGCCTCAGACGGCCCATCGCGGGCTTTAAACAGACTCACCTGTCTGCAACATTTGTGTGTTTTTAGACGTCTCCAAACTCGGCCACTTTAAAGCTTGTGGACTTCAACTCCCAGAATTCTCCAGCCATCTGGCTGGAGAATTCTGGGAGTTGAAGTCAGTGGTGGGATTCAAAAAATTTTTACTACCGGTTCTGTGGGCCAGAGGTGGTATTCAGCCAGTTCTGATCAGTTCTGGAGAACCGGTAGTGGAAATTTTGAGTCGTTTGGAGAACCGGCGAATACCGCCTCTGGCTGGCCCCGCCCCATCTATTCTCCACCTCCCAAGTCCCAGGTGATTGGCTGACTCTTCTTTGGTTGCCCTGCACAGGAGAACAGAGCTGGAAAGCAGGTTAGTGGGGTGGGAAGGGAATAGAGATTTTGCAGTATCCTTCCCCTGGCACGCCCACCATGCCACGCCCACAGAACTGGTAGTAAAAAAAAACTGAATCCCACCACTGCTGTGGGTGTGGCTTGGTGGGCGTTGCATGGCTTGGTGGGTGTGGCAGGGGACGGATAGTGCAAAATCCCCCTTCCCTCCCCACCTCCCTAACCTGCTTTCCAGCTCCGTTCTCCTGTGCAGGGCAACCCAAGGAGACCCAGCCGATCAGCTGGGACTCAATGGGAGGCAGAGAAGAGATGGGGTTGGCGGGGGCCAGTCAGAGGCGGGATTGGCTGGTTCTCCAAACTACTCAAAATTTCCGCTACCAGTTCTCCAAAACTGGTCAGAATTGGCTGAATTACCACCTCCGGTCGAAGTCCACAAGATGCCAAGTTTGGGGACCCCTGCACTAAGGCCAATCGTTTTTGTTAATTTGGGGTGTTGTTGTTTTTTTTCAAAGCAAGATGAGGAAGAGCTCTGTGTGACTCAGACACTTTGCATTCCCGTTTCTGCTGGAAGATTCGCATGCGGAGGGGAAAATGTCGATGCAAATCACGCTGGAAAATCTTTTGGGGATCGGTTAACAGAATTCTTTCTCCACCTGCTCTGCATCGCTCCAGACTCAAAAAAACGGCTATAAATAATCACCCGTTGCATAAAGGGTGCGCAGAGAGAAGCTGTCTGGCCAACGGAGCCCTCTTTAAACAGACCCAGGAAACAGAAAGTGGGTTGCAGAAGACGGCCAGGGGTAACTTTCTCGTAGACTCTGCAGTTTCCACCGTGGGAAAATGCAGGAAACAGGTAGCACGATTTACCCCCCTTCTCCCCCCCCCACCCGAAGGAATCCAGAACATTCCGGTTTCAAAGCCAGAGCTCTGGCACGCATTTTGATGCCGTTTGCAAAAAAAAGTTCAAAGCAAACCATGAAACGGTGTGAGAAAGTGTCGTAATGACTTTGGCATCCTTCCTGCCCTTCACTTAAAAATCATGTTTGCTGGGTGGAGGACGATAGATGGATGGATGGATGGATGGATTAGATAGGTAGGTAGGTAAGTAAGTAGATAAATAGATAGGCAGCCAATAAATTTAATCTAGATTAGATAGATACACAACTGATAAATTTGATAGGTAGATTAGATAGATAAATTGATATTCTGGGAGTTGAAGTCCACAAGTCTTAAAGTTGTTGAGTTTGGAGACCTCTGGTTTAGTACATTATAACAGTGTTAGCGGTGAATTCATATAAATAGATATAGTGTCTTCCTTAACATTTGTGGGTCAGTCAAACACACTTTGTTGGTTCCTTCTCTTAAAACCCTTTGGAAGCACATTCTTCCCAATGCAAAGGAAAGGAAATTCAGGTGGGCAAGGCCCATGTTGGCACTAATTTTAGGAAGAGAGAGAGAGAGACGAACCTGAAATTTGGAATGCAGCCTGAGAGTGATGGTCATGAGCTCGTTTTCCTGCCCCCTCCCAGGCAGTATAAATACCATCTTGGATTTGGAAAAGAGAGGGAAGAGAAACTTTCATGGTTTTTAAAATTAAAAAGGCTTCTTACCGTAAAATGGTTGGAAGCAGAGCCGTGTTCCTCAACTTCGGTGATTTTAAGACAGGTGGCCATAAACTCCCAGAATCCCCCAACAAAGCGTGATTGGGATCAATGTAGTCTGAGAGGAAGCATCTGTTGGGAGAAAGGATGAAGTTTTCATTGATCTGCAGGTTATTCGATCAAGGAAGGAATGGATTTATTCTCTGGGACTGGATTTTTTAATTCCAGAAGGATTATCATCATTATTCTGTATTTTCCTTTCCCTTTATTATCAATTTCCCTTCCTTCTCACTGTTTCCTCCCTCTTCCTTTCTTCCTTTCCTTCCCTTCCCCCTTTCCTTTCCTTCTCTTCTCTTCCCTTCCTCATTCCTTTCCTTCCCTTCCCTCTTCCTCCTTTCCTTTCCCTTCCTTTCCCTTCCTTCCCTTTCCCTTCCTTCCCTTTCCCTTCCTTTCCCTCTTCCTCCTTTCCTTTCCTTTCCTTCTCTTTGCTTTCCCTTTCCTTTCCTTTCCTTTCCTCTCTCTTCCCTTCCCTTTCCAATGGGCTTCTTCCTGTCCTTAAAGAAGTATTCTGAAAAGCAGGGTGTTGCACGTGCAAAAGACACCACCAGCAGACTCCACCACCCCATCCGTGTTGTTTTTCTTGGCGTAAAAGGGGGTTCTGAAATTCCCTTCTGCTGGTGCTATTTTTTCCAGCTTTGTGGCTAGGATCTCCTGATGGTCCCCTTTTGAAAGGCGACACAGGCCCAACCTTGCCTGTCAAGGAGCAGAGCCCATTTATTGATTTACTTATATATTGGTAAAATGGATGAGTTGCCCATCTCGCAGCCCAATAACTCAATCCGTTGCCTGCAACCACTGGAAGGTCTTTTCAATGCTCTCGGGATAAAAAGGTTGTAATTCAGCCGATTCTGAGTGGTTCTGAAGAACCGGTAGCGGAAATTTTAAGTTTGGAGAACCAGCCAATACCGCCTCTGACTGGCCCTGCCAACCCCATCTCTTCTCTGCCTCCCACTGAGTCCCAGCTGATCGGCTGGGTCTCCTTGGGTTGCCCTGCCCAGGAGAACGGAGCTGGAAAGCAGGTTAGTGGGGTGGAGACTGGGGAGGGAAGGGGGATTTTGCAGTATCCTTCCCCTGCCAGGCCCACCAAGCCACACCCACCAAGCCATGCCACGCCCGCCAAATCACGCCCACAGAACCAGAAGTAAACAAAATGTTGAATTCCACCACCGCCCTAAGTGGGATTCATTAAAAAAAAAAAAATTAGGCACGATGATGGACACAACTTAACGTTGGCTCTGCATAGATGCCAAACCTAAGGCCACCCTTGGAGTATTGCATCCAGTTTTGATTGCCATGATATAAAAAAGAGGTTGAGACTCTGGGAAGAGTGCAGAGAAGAGCCCCAAAGAGGATGAAGCGACCAGAGGCTAAAACATACGAAGAAGAACGTTTGCAGGAACTGGGTACGTTTAATTTAACTGAAAGAAGAACCAGGGGAGACATGTTAGCAGTGTTCCGATATCTGAGGGGCTGCCCCAAAGAAGAGGGAGTCAAGCTATTCTCCAAAGCACCTGAGAAGGCAGGACAGGAAGCAATAAATGGATGGAAACTAATCAAGGAGAGGAGCAACTTAGAACTAAGGAGGAATTTCCTGACAGGGAGAACAATGGACCAGTGGAACAACTTGCCACCAGAAGTTGTGGGTCCTCCAACACTGGAGGTTTCTAAGAAGAGACCGGACAGCCATTTGTCTGAAATGGTACTATAGGGCTTCCTGCCTGGGCAGGGGGTTGGACTAGAAGACCTCCAAGTCCCTTCCAACTCTGCTAATGTGTTCAACCAGCCTCAGAGAAAACAAGAAATGTGGTCTTCCCTCAGGTTTCAATTTGTCTCTCTTGCAAGCAAAAAATTGGGGGCCTGGAGAGAGAATCCCCTCTAGTTCCCTGGCCACAAACAGCAAACCTGCTCAAGTGTGTGTGTGTGTGTGTGTGTGTGTGTGTGTGTTGGCACGCTCATTTGTGCTCCTGTGTGCGCCTGTTATCAGTTCTCAGGAAGCCAGCGCCCGAAAGGATCCCTCGGCCAAAAAACGGCTGAAGTTTTCTTCACCAAGCACACACGCCCCAGAGGATCATTCTCTCGGAGACGGAAGTGAGGAAGCCTCGCATGACACACGCACACCAACAAAGCACACACCTTCTCGGTTTTGCACACGGGAGCCCGGGGGCTCCCACACGGTCCGCCTGCCTCTCTCGCTGCTTCTTCCTGCGCCCTGAGACTCTTCGCCCCGACTTGGAGATGGGGAACATGGCTTGCGTTCCCCAAGCGCCCGGCCGATTCCGGTATTCCTTCTCTAGGAAGCCCTCCTTCAAGAAAGAGTGAGTCCCCCATTCAAACTCTTTCTTTCCGTCTTTCTCTCAGACAGTTTTTCTTCTCTCTCTCTCTCTCTCTTTCTCACCCCTTTCTGTCTCTTTCTCTCTCCCCCTTTCTCTGTCTCTCCCTCCTTCTCTCTTTCCCTTTCTTTCTCTTTCTCTCTCTCCCTTTCTGTCTCTTTCTCTCTCTCTCTCTCTCTCTCTCCCCCTTTCTCTGCTTCTCTTTCTCTCCCCCCTTTCTCTCTTTCTCTCCCTTTCTGTCTCTTTCTCTCTCCCCTTTCTCTGTCTCTTTCTCTCTTTCTCTCTCCCCACTTCTCTCTCTCTCTCTCTCCCCTTCTCTCTCTTTCTCTCTCTCTCTCCCTTTCTGTCTCTTTCTCTCTCTCTCCCTTTCTGTCTCTTTCTCTCTCTCTCCCTTTCTCTCTCTCTCTCTCTCCCCCTTTCTCTGCTTCTTTCTCTCTTTCTCCCTTTCTCTCTCTTTCTCTCTCTCCTCCTTTCTCTCTTTCTCTCTCCCCTTTCTCTCTTTCTCTCTCTCTTTTTCCCTTTCTCTCCCCCTTTCTCCCTCTCTCCCCCTCTCTCTTTCTCTCTCTCCCCCTCTCTCTTTCTCTCTCTCCCCTTTCTCCCTCTCTCCCCCTCTCTCTTTCTCTTTCTCTCCCTCCTCCCTCCCTCAAAGGGTTTCGGCTGCCCGTGTCATTTCCTCCCAAATGAGTTATATCTCCCAAATGTTCGCTGAATACGACCCCATCGGATCGGGAGGAACGTCGTTTGACTGCAAATTCTTTACTTTGGAAAAAAAAAAAAAGTTTTCTTCTGCAGAGAGAAGAAGGCGTGCAGGGTGGTGGTGAGGGGGGGGGAGTTTTATTTTAAGTTGTCTTTTCGTTTCTGTCGCTTCTGTGGGCATTGCCCCTTTTAGACTACGACCCTTTTAGTCGTTTCCAAAGGCTGCCCCAC
Source organism: Pseudonaja textilis (assembly GCF_049901715.1). Lineage (NCBI taxonomy): Eukaryota > Metazoa > Chordata > Lepidosauria > Squamata > Elapidae > Pseudonaja > Pseudonaja textilis. The sequence continues at coordinate 4,271,993 of NC_142007.1, read as the reverse complement.
TGGGAAATCGGAGCCCCAACTCATTCAAAATGGACCATACCGATCTGTGGGGCTTTATGATCCCTTGTGTTCAGTGGAGGTTTATTCCTTCTTCGGGGCTTTAACTGTTGCCTAGGATGTTCGGTTCTGTTGTAACCGTGTTTTTTTCCTTAGGGGGAAAAAACCCAACAAGGTTCAAGTGAACCTAGAATGCAAAGTTTTGTGGTCCAAGCGCTTCTCTTGGCTTATAGAGACTGGCTAAAAATATACCGCTTTCTTCCCCAGATCCTTCTAAGTTATTTATAATCCCAAATATTTCCTGCAATTGCGAGAAGATTCAGAATTGCCTTAGCGGAGGGGAGGGAGGCTTACAAAAAGAAAATTTGTAGAAGAAAAGGCTTTCCAGAAATCTTGAAAAGTGTTTGGCTTTTCTCTTCCCTTTTAAACAGACTTGGGTTTTTTTTTTTCCTGTGTGTGTGTGTGTGTGTGCGTGCGTGCATACGCGCATAGCTACAAAGTTATGCTCACCGCCCAAAGTTGGGTGGCTTGTAAATGTAATACCTAATTATTATTTCAGAGCGTGTGTTTTTTGTATTTGCCTGCTTTTGCACAGCGTGGGAAAACACACACCTCGACCTGCATATTCCTTGCCATACCTGACTAATTTAATTGCACAGGGGACTGAGTGAAACGGGGAAGCCCCTTGCAATTCTGAAGCTGGTCCATTTCCACTGGAGGACCCTGTTCTGTTTTAGCAAACAGCAGGGCAGTGTTAAAAAGAGCAATATTGTCCGTTTTCTTATTTTCCTTTTACAAAAGTCCACTCGCTCCGCTAAAACCCCACAAAAACCTGCCAGTTGTCGTTGGGCCTTCTTGTTATTTCGTTCCACCACCCCAGAGGCCAGACTACAAATTTCATCATTCCCAGCTAGCACAACTCATGGCATGGCTAGTCATATAAAAATAGGATGGTTTTTTTTTTTTCCCCTCACCCGGTTTGAAAATTATGGGTGGCCGAATCCCTCTCAGCTTGCGTGAAGGGAACCGAGTGTCAGCTTCAAATTGTTAGACGCCTAAGTAACCAGACACTTGGGCTCTCTATCACTCTGGTGTGTGTGTGTGTGTGTGTGTGTGTGTGTGTGTGTGTGTGTGTGTGTGTAGGCATGCAACTGCTTTTAAAGGACAACATGAATTAGAATAGGCTGTGGGCACTGGAAAATATTTCACCATTTCTATGGAAAGTCCAGTTTCCCACATGTTCCTGATTGCAAAAAAATTGTGCACTCCGCGGGCCATGTGGATGTGCTTTTAAAAACACAGGTCAAATAGAAGACCCGGTTTAAATTGTACCCTGCTCAGCTGCAAGGCATGGGGACCGTGTGCTTATTTTATGTGACAGGGCTGCAAGGAATTGTGCAACTGTGTTTGAAGGAAAGCGGCAGGCTTTCAATTCCCTCTTTGCAAAACGGGATTAAAATAAGGATAGCTGTCTTGCAAACTTGGGGTGGGACTTGCTCCCCAAAACCATCTCAGAAAAGAATTGCTAAAATTGCAGGCGCAGGGAACGTGGAAAATTTTGTGTGTGTGTGTGTTTCAGTCTTCCTTTCTCAATCCATGGGTCCCTTTTCCAATTAGATGGTTGCATTTATCTTAGTTTCGTTTGTCAATATTATCTATCGCTCCCCGTGTTCTCTGGTGAACTGGATAGGGAAATGAGATGATGTCATACCGAAAGTTGGCTCATTTTGCTTGCTTTGTTAATGTTTTTGGTTGTGTAGTTTGAGTTCTTATTCTTTCTGATGGGCTAGGAAAGATTGACACAGACTGATAGGAATCAATCAGAAGCCTGATGGCTTTTAGGTGTGGTTCAGTTTCTCGAATTTCAAGGTTTAAAATCTTCCCCTGATCTCAAAGGAGTGGGAGATAATGCTCTTTTAATCCTGCCACGATCACCTAAAATTGACTCCTCCTAAGAACAAAGAGGGATGTTTAATAATTATTCGTAATATCAAGAGAAAGCCCATTGCCCTATATCATTTTTGATAGTTGTGATTTATTAAGATTCTCAGATCTGGGTTGCCAAAATCTCAATGGCCACTTGGGGGCAACTTAGAGAGGGGGAAAAAAAAACCCTGCCCCCTAGTGGTCAATAGGATTTAGGCAACCTGGATCTGATCACTCTCAATTTATGACATGTGGTGTTGTGTTCTTTGCTTTTCCCATGCTGTCACATTTTTAAAAATTGCATTTTACCACATGAAGTCTGCTATGACACTGATTTCAATGGTGGTGGTTAGAATATGGGGTGAAGTGCCTTTTTATTTTGCTGCTTATTAGTTGTCAGCCTCCCTGGTCTGGATTCAGGAACTAACCTGGGTCAGGAACTACTTGGAGGAAGTGGGGGAGACGACTAAGAATTGCCTACAGGAATATATATATAGCAGACTTCATGTGGTAAAATGCAATTTTTAAAAATGTGACAGCATGGGAAAAGCAAAGAACACAACACCACATGTCATAAATTGACAGTGATCAGATCCAGGTTGCCTAAATCCTATTGACCACTGGGGGCAGGTTCCCCCCCCCCTAAGTTACGTTATATATGTATATGTATATGTATATGTATATGTATATGTATATGTATATGTATATGTATTTTAGACATCGATTTGCATCAGGCCCATATCTAGGTTGGCTCAAAGCACAGTATATGCTTAAAGCTGGTTAGTTTTCACTTTAATTGAGGTATGTATGTTGGCCTAGTTGGGTTTTATGATTGAGTGAGTTACTACAAATCCAGAATGTAGGTTAATTTGGTAATCAGGAAACGTATATTATGCAATGCCTATTAGCATGTATGCAATAATTAAGCTATTGTTCTTCCCTGAGACCAATGTCACAACTTTGTCTTTAGACTTTCCTTCCTTCTTTCCTTCCTTCTTTCTTTCCTTCCTTCCTTCTTTCTTTCCTTTCTTCCCTTCCTTCCTTCCTCCCTTCCTTTCTTCTTCCTTCCTTCCTACCTTCCTTCCTTCTTTCTTCCCTCCCTTCCTTCTCATTTCCTCTTTTGCTTTTAGAGCTAGAAACAAGAAGTTGTTTTCTGACAGAACGATTAATCAATGGAACGACTTGCCTTCAGAAGTTGTGGATGCTCCATGATTGGAAGCATTTAAGAAGAGATTGGACTGTCATTGGTCTGGGATGGTATAGGATCTCTTGCTTGAGGAAAGGGTTGGACTAGATGGTCTCCAAGGTCTTGTGCAACTATGTTATTCTGTTATTTCCTTCCCTCCCCTCCTCTCCTCCTCCCTTCCCCCCTCTCTTCCCTTCCCCTCTCCTCTTCTTCTCCTTCTCCCTCTCCTTCTCCTCTCCCCCTTTCCCTCAAACTGGATAGACTCTCTCTAGTTTAACCTGAACAAGACAGTAAAGCAAAGCTGGGGCGATGCCCCTCATTCCTTTTCTTCGCATTTTTGACGGTTGGTGAGTTGCAAACGTTGATGAGCCTAGTGATAAAATAAATTGCTCCTTCCCCCCTTTTTTCCCCCTTTTGTTTGCTCTCCTTGATGTTTTTTTGTGGCCCTCTTTTATTGCCTTTCAGACAAGAGAGCAAGAAAAAACTGGCCGGGCTCTTTGGGTTTGAAGCAGAGCAGGAGAGAGATGTGACTTCAGACAAAATACTCCAATATATCCCTGCCAAAGTAAGTCATTTTTTTTGTGGGGACAGATGTGTAATTCTCCACCTCCTCCTTCGTCTGCAGTGTGTGAATCCCTGCACAATACGGTGCTAAGGCAAGGTGGGATGCTTTAGGGTTCAGCACCCGCCCGTTTCCAGACAACGTGTGGCAGAGGATAATGGAACCTGCATTCCTCACCACATGGAGGTTACAGAATGGGGGGAAAAAAACTTTTGCTTGGTCCCCAGAGATATAAACCCTGGAAAACTTGATCATTTTTGCTTCTGGATTACCTCCCCACAAAAAAAAAAACTGTTCTAATCTCCAGTCTCCTTCTGTTTTTGAAATGTTGGGAAAAGAAAAGAAAGAAACATACACAGAGAGAGAGAGAGAAAGAGAGAGAGGAGGAGGAAGAAGGAAGGAAGAAAGAAAAAGGAAGGAAGGAAGGAAGGAAGGATGGAAGGAAGGAAGGAAGGAAGGACAGAAGGAAGGAAGGAAGGGAGGGAGGGAGGGACCAACAGACATACAGAGAAAAAGAAAGAATGAAAGAAAAAGAAAAAGAGAGAGAGGCACACGGAGAGAGAAAGAAACAGAGACAGAGAAAAGGAGAGAGACAGAGAAAAAAGAAAGAACGAAAGAAAAAAATAAAAAATAAAAAGAGAGACAGGAACAGAGACAGAGAAAGAAAGAGAAAGAAAGAAAGAGAGAAAAGAAAAAAATGAAAGAAAAAAGAGAGAGAGACACACACAGAGAAAGAAACAGAAACAGAGAGAAAGAAAGAAAGAAAGAAAGAAAGAGAGAGAGAGAAAAGAAAAAAGAAAGAAAAAAAGAAAGAAAAAGAGAGAGAGACACACACAGAGGAAAAACAGAAACAGAGAGAAAAAAGAAAGAGACAGAGACAGAGAAAGAGAGAGAAAAACAGAGGTAGAGACAAAAAAAGAGAGAAAGAAAGAAAAAGAGAGAGAGAGAGAGAGAGAAAGATAAATGCACACCCATGGACAATTTTCTCTCTCTCCTATTTACTGTAATTTCCCAGGGAAAGTGCAACTCAATTGCTGCCCACACAAGGTGTTGCAGATGCACAACCTCAGCTCTTATCCTGAAACTATACTTATACAAATGAGCCAGCCCACAATCCGCCTCTTATAACAAAAATTCAGACTGGAGACCAGCACTCTTCTTCCTGGTTCTCACGCCAGGCTTTTTCCTGGGTGGCGACACAAAATACCTACTCCCTGATCCGTAGAACCGGAGTTCTTTGCCAAAGCCACACCAAAAAAAATACTTTATGGATTAGTTTGTCTCGTTTAACGCAGGGCTGCAGTCAGACGAGGCCTATTCTCAATCTTGGAACCTTTAACTGGGCCAAATAGCCCATCGCAGGGTAACAATTTTTGAACCAAAGTACCTCAAATGGGCTAAAATGCATCCAAAATGGATGGATGGATGGATAGAGATAGATAGGGGGGAGGGGGAATGGATGGAGGTTGGATAGACAGACAGACAGATAGATAAGGTAGGTAGGTAGGTAGATGATTGATTGATAAGAGATAGATAGATAGATAGATAGATAAGCGAGATGATAGATTGGTAAGGTAGGTAGAGATGAGAAAGCTTATTTCTTTCAATCACAAGCACAAAAATCAGGAGCCATGTCCAAGTTAAAAGCAGAATTAATATTTCTTTTGGATAAAGCAATTAATTTAACCATCTCTATCTTCCTTTTTTTGGCTGTGGGAAAGAGTATATATTTCTCTTTATACCTATTAAATCTTTATAAACTACCATCATTCATATGAATATAATTTACTATGCTCTCTCGAATTGCCATAGAGCTTGGAGAGGATTACAAAAAAGAAAAGAAAGTCAATTTCTTTTCACAATCCCATCCCGCCTTGCACACACCCTGAATCAGAAATAATCAGGGAAAGCACCCAACAAACAGCACCTTCCTATCCTTTGGTTATTATTATTATTATTTTCCCCGTCATCTTCATTTATGATGCAATGGACCGTCCAAAGGTGACATCCTCGCCTGGCGCCAATTCCCAGTGATTAAACCCTCAGTCACTCCAAAGCCATCGCATTCCTTTCCTGGAGTTTAACTTTTAACTTGCCTCACCTTTCTTCCTATGAACGAAGCCAAACATGTCTCTGCAAACCGCACCTGGTCAGCCTCAGCCAAGAGAGCAGATTTCGGAAGGGAAACCAAACTAAAAGCACGCGAAAAGTGTGTCCATTGATCCAAATACCGAATAAATTTAACGTATAGAATCCACCCCGACTGGATGCTGGAAAAAAAGAAAAGAAAAATCAAGAAATTCTCCTTGCCTTTTACACACACAAACACACACAGAGAGAGACAGGAGAGAGAGAAATGATAAGTAGGTAGGTAGGTAGGTAGATGATAGATGATAGAGAGAAGAGAGAGAGATGGTAGTTAGGTAGGGAGATGATAGAGATATATATATGATAGATAAATAGATAAAGTAGGTAGGTAGATAATAGATAGATGATAGATAGAGATAGATAGATAGAAGAGCGAGATGATAAATAGATATGGTAGGTTGGGAGATGATAGATGATAGAGAGAGAAGAGAGAGAGATGGTAGGTAGGTAGGGAGATGATAGATAGATGATAGAGATATATATGATAGACAGATAGATAAATAGAGATAGATAGATAGATAGATAGATAGATAGATAGATAGATAGATAGATAGATAGATAGATGGAAGAGCAGTCAACAGGTTAAGCTAAACATTATCGTAACCAAATCCCTCTGTTAACCATCTGTTATTGTATTTTGCTTGTAGAAAGTCCACAAACGGTTTCCAGTCTTTTATAAAACTGTTTTTGTTTTGTTTTGTGTTTTACCTTTTATAGTAAAATAAACATACTTAAAAGGAAAACGTTTATATTGAGAATGGTGTGGGGGGGCAGAGAGAATGTGGTGGAAAGAAAAAGGCCTAGCAGTGTACAAATAGGATGAGCTGACTTCACTACAAATCCCGGTTAAATGTGGTTGTAAAAACCAACAGTCTGTTATTCTCGGTTTTTTCTTGCTTTTGGTGCAGGGAGGGAGGATTGTTTGCAAAGTTTGAGCCCCCACCAAGCACCCCAGGTAGAGAGAGGCCAGGAATTTGGGGGCCGCAATTCCCCTTGGCAGGGAGGGAGGATGGGATTTGTAGTTGCAGGGGTGCATTGGTGTATCGAGAGCGTGGGGTGCCTGCTTCCACACACTCCTCCCCTCTTAGCCGCAGGTGAGGTCATAGATGTGAATTCTTGAGTAAGATACCGCTATAGTGTGTGAATGTTTTGCCATCATTAAAGCTTTCGGGGAGCCGAGTGGATAAATTGACGGAACCGATACCGGAAAATCCCTCTTTTGTTCTTGGCTTGATAAAAAAGGCAAGGAAAATGGGGCAAAATTACCCACTTTCCTGATCTTCTATATTGGGGTGGGAATTGCCCAGAGTCAGTTTTGATTTGAAGGAAAACTTGCAATATTTCTCTCTGTTCTTTCATCTTCCAGAGGTTGATGAGTCTGTCTGTCTCTCTCTCTCTCTCTCTGTCTCTCCCTCCCTCTCTCTCTGTGTCTCTCTCCTCCCCGCCACTCTCGGGAAATCTTTAATAGCGTTAAATTACTGTTGAAAAAAACGGCCTTTGAGGTACCCCAGGGCATACCTCGCAGGGCTGCTGTTTGTCTAGGAGTCAGAAGTTTCCCTCCCCTTCTGCAGGCGTATAAAACTCCGGGCTAAAATAATGTTTCAGTTCAGGACACGTGAGGGGTTTTTTGGTGCGTTTTATTTTTTTTTGAGTTTCCAGAATGAGTCATGCTGACTTCATGATCGTATGGAAAGACGGCTGAGGTGTGGGTATCATGCCCCTGCTCAATTTTGGGGCAGGCCTATTGTTTAAAGGAGAAAGACACCTCCAAGGGATGCTTGTTGTTATTATTATTATTATTATTTTAAAAAAAATCCATTTCTTTCCAGCAAACCCTCAAACTTGTAGGCGGCCGCAAAATGCAAAACCGAGCATTCCCTTGGCACATCCTTAATTGGATGCTTGGATTTTTGGATCGAGGCAGATATAATCCATTGCGTTTCAATCCTGCCCAACCAGGTTTAGTGAGCTAATGAGGTGACGTGGCTTCATGGATTAACTCAAAGCAGGTCTGTGCTGAATTTTACCTGCTCGAGAGCCTGGGAACCTGGTTGCCATTCGAAGAAGGAAGGGTGTCTCTAATTAGAGGTGGAGATGCGGCTGTCCTTGATGATGTATAAAAGGGCGGTGTGAGAGAAAGTGGAAAGGAGGAAAAATAACAATAATAAAAGGTTCCCAGGCCTTCCTTTCCACGGTCCTTCAAGCTAGCAACATCTGGAGTTATTCGCAGAGCGAGGCACGAATGCATTACGCAGCTTGCTAAATGCTACGTTGAATGGAGAAGATGAACAGAGTTGGAAAGGGACCCTGTAGGTCATCTAGCCCAACCCCCCCCTGCCCGAGTAGACCCTACACCATTTCTGACAGGTGGCAGCCCAGTCTCTTCTTGAAAGCCTCCAGTGATGGAGCTCCCACAACTTTTGAATACAAGCTGGTTGATTGTTCTCACCGTCAGGAAATTCTTCCTTATTTCCATAGCTGAATCTCTCCTTGTTCAGTTTCCATCATTGTTCCTTGTCTGGCCTTCGGGTGCTTTAGAAAATAGCTTGACCCCTGTCTTCCTCTCTGTGGCAGCCCCTCAGATATTGGAAGGCTGCTATGGTGTCTTGGTATGGCATTGATTGGTCGATGCAAGGCTTAAAGAGGGAGAGGATAACAGATATTCAGAATTGGAAGGGACTTTGTAGGTCATCTAGTCCAACCCCCTGCCCAAGCGGGTGACCAAGCGGGAGAAAGTGCCACTTGCTATTATAATTCATGTCTTATCTTCCTTAATTAGAAATAAAAACCTTTTTTTAAGGTGAAATGTTTCTAGTGTCTGCGGCTAGCCTAGGGAACAGGTTCCACGAACAGCAATTTCCCACTGCCTGAGCATCTTGTGGGGTGGAGGGTGTCAAGAAAAATCTTATTTTTAGCAATTTGCTAAGTGCAAATAACAGCTGGGTTCCCCCTATCATGCTAAGCCGCCAAGTATTTCAACCCAGGCCTTCCTTCCAAATCTGGGTAAAATCCCCCCTCTCCCCAAATTGTATAAAAGTGGTTTTTCTTTCCGTCATGACACACGAAGGCATATGTTTTTCTTGTGCAGCGAAGTAAGAAGGATTGTTTTAAAAGTTTGGAAAGCCCTGGCTGAAGCCAAAATTGGTGTTTGGTTATTTAAAGCGTTTATATCGCTGCCCATCTTGTAACAAACTTGGGACGGCTCCCAAGCCCCAAATTAAAAGTAATATAAAAAGCAGATGAAAACGACTCAAAAACTAAAATGGAAAGTTTGGCTTCAGACGCTAAATGAATCTCGGCTTAGTGTCGCGCGTAATCCTCGCCCTATCCTAAGCATTTTCGATTGATGAAAGTCAGACCAGGGATCTTTCAATCAGGACTTCCCTTGCAAGTCCACAGGTCTCGCATCACGCTTTTAATTTGGATGCCGGAACTGAGCCAGAGGGTTGGGCTTGATGACCTCTAGGTTACCTTCCAACCCTTGGATTCTAGGAACACAGCACCAGGCATTGGAATATATTATTGCCACACTTTTGTGACTTTGCTGTCATGGAGATAAGCTGGGCCTGTGTAGGTCGTCCTCAAATTATTAGCTCATTTAGTGACCATTTGAAGTTGCAAATGGCACCGGGAAAAGTGACTTATGGCCATTTCTCACACTTATGACCACTGCAGCATCCCCACGGTCACGGGAGCAAAAATCAAGACGCTTGGTCACTGACTTATATTTATGACCGTTGTCCCAGAATTATGTGATCCCCTTTTGTGACCTCCCAGCAAGCCAAATCAGATGGGGGAGCCAGATTTGTTTAACGACCAGGTTACTCACTTAGCAACTGCAAGTGATTCACTTCACAACAGTGGCAAGAAAGGTTGTAAAACGGAGCAAAATTCAACGATGTTTCACTTAGCAACGTTGTGGCTCAATTGTGGTCGTAAGTCGAGGCGCCTGCCGGTCTTTGCGGGGTGGGGGGGGGATGCTTTTGAAAGCGCAAGGAAAATCAGACAAGAGGGCAGGACGGAAATACATTTTCCCCCCTCTGGAATTTTTATCCAAGATTGTAATATTAGGAACGGCAATAAATTAGGATCAGGTCTAATATTCCAAAATGCAAGCAGGAATTGCTCTTATACAGGATGTCCCTTCCTATCTCTGCAGGTAGAAAGCTAGTTCCTTTTTCGCCCTGTCGGAATCTGATTCTGAGGGGGCGGCCGAGTAGCTGACAGGGAGTGGGAGTGTGGCTCCATTGGCTGTGGAAGAAACTGGGGAAGGGCAAAATCCGGCTGGGCAGAGCAGGGGAGAGGTAGAACAAGGCAGAGGGAATTCGGAGGAAAACCCAGGCACACCCCCTCTTCATCCTAGGGCATGCAGGGAGGGACGAAGAAGGGAGCAACGTGAGTTGCCTGGCTTACGGGGAAGGAAAGGGCCCTGATTCCCTTCATTAGCCGCAGCTGTGTTTAAAAATGGAGGTTGTGCACAGCAACTTGTTAGAAGCAAGCCATGAGTTTTCTGTTATTGTCGAGGCTTATCTGGGTTCCTGGCGTCTTCCCAACTGTGTGGCCTTTCAAGTCTGCAATTCCTTCTCCTGCCCTGTCCAGTTAATTACCACAGCATGGTTTGTGTGGATTTTTAGTTACAGTTTGTATGTATGTACTTTGTTTTTGGACTGAATTTTCTCCACTTAAAGACTTCTTGGGAGAGTTTTTTTCTCCAGCCGAAGGTAACCTGGACATTGGGGGCAAAGTTGGGGGTATTAAAGGGATTCTTCTGGCTCATTTGACTGTGTTGCCTTTGTGCCACACCCCGGGTCATCCCACCCTGATAGGCTGGTTTTCTGCATTCAGGGATTTCTTTTTACCCGATCTGGAGAAAGACCCAATATTTTCCCCACGTTGTGTTGTGACTTGCCGGCTGTAATTTCACTTTATCTTCCCCAACAGTGGCAGCCGATCAGTAGAACTCAACTTAATCTCTGCTCTTGGATTGCAGTTTAATTATCCTTTTGGGGGAAACAGATTAATGGCTGCTTTGGCAGCTTCTATCTCCACCGAGATGGGAATTTACCGATGTCGTGGGAAAGCTGACCGCTTGCCCATACAACAGTTTCAGTGGACCCAAAATAGGGAAGGTGGCTGCGGGCTGAGTTTTTGAGTGGCCGGTTGGAGACGGGAGAAACTCGACGAAGCGTTCTGTGCCATTCGAAAACTTTGCACGGCTTTTGCAGGGACCGGCCCGCGGCTAAAAGCAGACGATCCCTTTGCAATGTTCAATATCGAAACCTTCCCTCCGCTACCGTATCCTGTTTCAGCGACAGACAGCCTGCTGTGCTAAATTGAGCGCTAGAGAAGGGAAGGAGCGGGGTTTGCAACGGGTCTCGAAGCATCGGAGGCAGGGGTGCAACCGGTTCTGTGCCCAGTTGCGGGGTGGGCGTGGCCATGGTGGGCGTGACCTAGTCGGCCTCCTGCGCCATGGAGGGGCAGTTTCACCCTTCCCGGGCTCCGGAGGCTTTCCTTGAGCCTCCGGGAGGGTGAAAACGGCCTCCCTTGGGCTCTGGAGCCTCTGGGAGGCCCGTTTTTCGCCCTCCGTGAGACTCCACAAGCGCCCTGCATTTACCTGCTTCCAAAACGGGCCACGTGGAAACTCCTGGGAGGGAAAAGGTGGGCATGGCCAGCCAGGCGATGGGATTTGCCAGTTCACCAAACCGGCTATAAAACTAGCAGCCAGTTCGCCCCAAAGCTTCCCAAAACCAGCCAGGTTCTCGCACTTAACTTCTTCAATGAAATCAGTCTGTATTTAACCACTTGCATCCGAGTTCCGGCGTTGTAGAAGAGACGAGGAACTCCGTCACGCTCCAAAATCTGCTTCCTTTCAGCCATCTAAAATCTAATTCCGTCCTGAAAACTTGTCCTTGTGGCATTCAGACTTTGGTTAAGGTTCAGTAGCCAGACACGCTTTGCCAACATGTTTCCTGTAAGCCAGGCTGCGCTTTTAAAACAACCCTCTCATTGCTGTGGTTTTCTTCCTTTTTTTTTTTCCTCTTTCTCTCTTTTTCCTGCGGTTTCATGAAATGCTATTTAGAATAGAATAGAATAACAGAGTCGGAAGAGACCTTGGAGGTCTTCTAGTCCAACCCCCTGCTTAGGCAGGAAACCCTACACCACTTCAGGCAAAGGGTTATCCAACATCTTTTTCAAAACTCCCAGTGTTGAAGCCTTCACAACTTCTGGAGGCAGGTTGTTCCACGGATTCATTGTTCTGACTGTCAAGAAATTCCTCCTGAATATCTGCCGTGTCTCAAAACGGGCTTGTGTGAATTTGGACCTGTGGATGCTGCCCAGATGGTGGGTTTTTTTTTTTTCAGCCTGCCACCTGATCCTGTTCAGTCCCCCGCCTGGGACGAGTCGGCCTTGTGATGGGAAAAGAGCGAAGACAGCTGGGAGAGGCACTTCCCTGGCTAATTACGGGAGGTTTTGTTTTCGGTTATTTTGGGTACGGCTGTTTCCCTGGAATCAAAGTGGGGAGGGGGGGGCAGGAGGAGGAGTGAGGGAGAGGACAATGAGTAGCCAAAAATAGATCTGTACAGATAGTCCTCGAGTTACGATCACAATTACCCCGGGTACTTATTATCATATGTGGCGGACATGCGTGAAAGCAAGATAGATAGATAGAATTCTTTATTGGCGACAAGAGAAGAGAAGAGAAGAGAAGAGAAGAGAAGAGAAGAGAAGAGAAAGAATAGAATAAAGAAAAGAGAAAAGAATAGAAGGAAAAGAATAAAATAGAATAGTAATAGAATTCTTTATTGGACAAGCGTGATTGGACACACAAGGAATTTGTCTTTGGTGCAAATGCTCTCAGTGTACATAAAAAGAAAAGATACATTCATCAAGAAGATTATTACGTGTATTAAAATCCCCCTCCCCTCCTCCCCTCCACGAACCTGCTTTCCAGCTCCGTTCTCCTGGGCAGGGCAACCCAAGGAGACCCAGCCAATCCGCTGGGATTCAATGGGAGGCAGAGAATAGATGGGGTTGGCGGGGCCAGTCAGAGGTGGCATCTGCCGGTCCTCTGAACTATTCAAAATTTCCGCTACCGGTTCTCCAGAACCAATCAGAACCGGCTGAATTACCACCTCTGGTTAATATGCAGCATTGTGCGCCAAACCGAATTAAAACTCACCCTTTTGCTGGAGGCATCATTTCTGTTTGGCAACATGTGTGTTTTCACGCAGTAATGGTCAGCTGTTTTGGGGAGTCTTGACTTGAGGGCTATGCAAGTTGTGCCTGCATTTTTTAAAAAAAGAGAGAAATTGACCGAATCTTACTAAATACATGGGTTGCAGCTGGGGAAGTGCGGACAAGTATCTTAACAAAATAACAGACTTAGAAGGGCCCTTGGAGGTCTTCTAGTCCACCCACTGCTCAAGCAGGAAACCCTATACCATTTCAGACAAATGGTTGTCCAATCTCTTCTTAAAAACCTCCAGTGATGGAGCATCCACAACTTCTGGTGGCAAGTTGTTCCACTGGTTAATTTTTCTAACTGTCAGGAAATTCCTCCTTAGTTCTAAGTTGCTTCTCTCCTTGATGAGTTTCCACCCGTGACTTCTTGTCCTGCCCTCAGGTGCTTTGGAGAATAGCTTGACTCCCTCTTCTTTGGGGCAGCCCCTGAGATATTGAAACACTGCTATCATGTCTCCCCTAGTCCTTCTTTTCATTAGACTAGACATACCCAGTTCCTGCAATCGTTCTTTATATGTTTTAGCCTCCAGTCCCTTAATCCTCTTGGATCATTTGTGCTGGGCCTCAGATCAATGGAAAGGCTTATAACAAGATAGGCAGCGATCCAGAGTCCATTAACTGAACTCAGTGTCCCAGTGATATCATTACATTTTTTCATTTTTCGTGGGATTTCAACTTTCCCAGCTGAGATAAGACCTGCGTGGGTTGGAGGGCTTCACCGTTTAATCGGGAAGGCTGAGGTTTAAAAACTTTTGGCCGAGAATGTAGCAGGCTTGATGTTTTAGTCAACCTCCCTTCAGCCTATCTTATCTCCGAAAACTTTAAAAAAAAGTGTTGTTTTTTTTCCTTTGCGCCAGGACATTAGGATACACCTTAATGAGGAAATAAAGAATTTAGACTCAGAAAGAATTTGCTCATATCAAGCGATGTTGATCTGGAGCGTAATATTGATGTAGGAATTAAGCATTGGGGGGAAATTAAAACAACAGAGGTTTGGAAGAAAATGTCTTTGCAGAGATACAGAAGCATAAATAAATAGGTGAAGTTTATAGGCTTGTAATGATGTTTATGGAGAGGGAATCAAAACTGTCCACTATTAAAAGCAGCCGAATTTGGAAAATTGGCCAGTCGGCATTTGAAAGTTCTGATTTTGACTCTTCCTGGACGGGTAACTTTTCATTTTGGGTGAAATGAAGAGAGCGAGACTGATTAATCGCCATATAGAAGAGATTAAAGCTATTATGGAGAAGTCAACAACTGAACGGTTGGGCAAATGGTAAAGATGCCGTTATTTAAAAAACAAAAAATCAAATTTAAAATCGTCAGCTGGCACAGAGATCCATCAACGAATGCTTTTCCCATGGCATTTGACCTTTGGGGAACAGCATCTCGGCTGAATTTAGAGTTGCCAACTTTTTGATCTGGGGAAAAATTGCCTCGGGGCGGTGAATCTGGGCAGGATGAGAAGAGCCACAGAGGGAGTTTCTGCCAGGAAGAGTTTTGCCAGAGCTTCTGGTTTTGGGGAAGGCATGTCTGTCTTTTGGTCTTTTGATAAAGAAATGGTGTTTTTAGCCCCGGGAATTGTGCAAAGTTGGGTTTTATTTACCTTTGGTTATCCTGGTAATGCTGGTGATAAGAAGTACATTATATTTAGAGAGAGAGAGAGACAGAGAGAGAGAGAAAGGGAGAGGGAGGGAGGGAAGGAGGGAGGAGAGTGCATGTGTATCTATCTATCTATCTATCTATCTATCTATCTATCTATCTATCTATCTATCTATCTATCTATCTAATCTTCCTTCATTTCATTTCTCCCTTCCCTCCCTCCATCACTTCTACCTTCCTTCCTTCCATCTATCCCTTCCTTACCTCCATCTCCTTCCTTCCTCCCTCCCTTCCTCCCTATTTATCTATTTATCTCTTCCTTCCATCATCTATTCTTCCCTTTCTTCCATTATCATTCATTTCTTTCTTTCCTCCTTCCCTCCCATCCTCCTGCCTTCCTTGCTTCCTTCCTCTCTGTCATCTCTCCCTTCCACCCATCCATCA
Source organism: Pseudonaja textilis (assembly GCF_049901715.1). Lineage (NCBI taxonomy): Eukaryota > Metazoa > Chordata > Lepidosauria > Squamata > Elapidae > Pseudonaja > Pseudonaja textilis. Next base: position 4,256,886 of record NC_142007.1, on the reverse strand, counting down.
TCTATCCCTCTATTCATTCCTTCCATTTATCCCTCCCTCCCTTCCATCTTTCTTTCCTCCCTCCCTCTTTCCTTCCCTCCTTCCTTCCTGACATCTCTCCTATCCATTGATCCATCCATCCATCCATCCATCCCTTCCTTCCTTCCTTCTTTCCTTTTTCTAAGAGCGTTTTTCATTTTTGGTACAGAACTTTGCCAGCCAGGAGAACGAAAAGGAAAACTTTGACCAGCGCTTCTCCAGCCTATTCAAGAAAGGACGGAGGAAGACGGTGGTGCGGAATCTGGGAAAAATAATCCACTATTCCAAACTCAAATTTAAGTTTCAGCACTGCCAGGTGAGATTCCCCCATGCCATGTCAGATGCCCGAAGCTTCTGAAGGCCTCTGGGTCGGTGCGTTTGCGACCCATTGGTTTCTTCTGCTTTTCATAGCGTTCAATTCTTCATCTTTATTCGGCGCGCCAGCATCCCGAAGACTGACTGAAATGAATAAAAAAGATCTCCATGTCTTTTTTTCTTTGGCAGGAAGCCAATGACTGCTATTTGGAGCTTTTTCAAGAGTTCCTCTATTTTCAGGCACTCGGCCCCAACGGACACAAGTATCAGGTAAATGAGGATTTGGTTACCCATAATTTTGAAACAACCACTACCTCTGGTTCCTGCTTCCATTCTTAGCGTTTCTGACCATAGTATGGGAAGCTTCCCGTTAGAAAACCCCAAAGCCATGATGGCGAACCTATGGCACATGTGCCACAGGTGGCACGCAAAGTCATTTGTGCCGGCACACAAGCTGCAGGGAAATTTACCTCACTGTGCATGAGCGCGCCTCAAAGCTGATTTTCGGCTGGTTTGAGGCCTTTATTCGCCTCTCAGGGGCTTGAGGAAGGCTTCTGCAGAGTTTTCAGGCCAAAAACTAGCCCCGTTTCATCACTTCCTGTTTTTCCAAAAATACCGGAAGTGGACGAAACGGGCCTAGTTTTCGGCCTGCAAACCTGCAGAAGCCTGCAGAAGCCTTCCTCAAGCCTCTGGGAGGCTGAAAAAGGCCTCAAACTGGCTGAAAATCAGCTGTGAGGCGAGTGCAGGTAAGGGGAGGCGGGGAGTGGGTGGGTAGGAATTGCGATGCGCAGGGGGGATGGGGGGCGCGCATTGCCTTCTGGGTGCTGGCACGTGAGCACGAGCATGCAAGCACGCGCCCAACTTTTAGCACAAGAGCCCAAAAAGGTTAGCCACCACTGCCCCAAAGCAAGTCATGGTGGACCATAATTTGCTCAAACAAGCCATCCCAAACCTTTGTGAGACAATCTCTGACGCTTTAAAGCAACCCTGTTTTTCCATAAGTTTTGGGTTCATCATCCCCTCTTTTTGGCCTCTACCTTTCAGGAAACTGACTGAAGTTTCACATTTGTGATTCATTTCAGTGACACAGGCTGCAGAACGAAATGCTTCTGTTTGTTGATGCTTTTTAAGGGTATTTTTGAAAGTCAGAACTGAACACTTCCATAGCCTCTTTGCTGCGTCTTTTCCATGTAGGAAGTGGGTTCCCAATCCACCAATTTTAGACCAAGTAGACTTTGAATAATGTCCCCCTCTGGGACACCTTCTTGGCAAAAGTCAGATCCATCCTTAGAGATTATAGTCTGAGGTCTTTTCGTTGCCAGTGAACTGTATTTTTGCTATCCAGAAAATGAAAAGTGCCTTCATCAACTTGATAAAAGACAATTTGACCATGGAGATGAGGTCAACTGCTGACTTTTTATCCTCCTGCAGGGTTTGCTACCCCTGACCGAACTGCAGCTGACCAAACTTGAAAACGAAAACGGAATTCAGGAAGATCTCCACGCTTTTCAAATTGCAGGTGAGGACAAGTTACAGGTCAGGACAGAATAAGTCTGAATCCTTCGCAAGCCGTCCACAGCCTGTTCTGGCCTAGGCTTTCCCCAACAGAACGAAGCCCATTCCTCATCTCGATAAACCCCTTTTATTTAGTTTACAGTAAATTCCTCTCCAGCAAAGTCCTGGTCAACAGTCTTTCAAGATTTTCCACAATTGCAGACCTTTATCAGGCTTGGAGAATTGCCAGGCTGATATCTTTCAGATGCCACAGTGTAGCAGACAATATTTGGCAAGAATGCAGGAACAGATCTGCACCCTAATAAACCAATTGTCTCCTTCAAAACCCCACTCCTCTTTCGCTCCTCTTTTATTCCCTTTGGAAAGGGCTATTCATTGTCCACCTGTGGCTTTACTCCCAAGTCGACCCTTGTTCCTTAGCTGTTTCCTTCTTCTGGCAGCTCTGTGTAGGCGCACACTGGGAACAGGCTCCAGCTGCTCTTCTGCCCCACTGATGTCCGACTCTGAAGGCAGCTGATGTCAGAAGGCCCTGGCCTCACCTCTGCCTCCAACACTCTAGAGGACTTGTCAGAATCTTCCCCAAACTCCAGGACTGGCACATGTTCCTCCCCAACCTCCTCACTGTCCGAATATTTGAAGACAAGCTATCATGCCTCTTGCAACCTTCTCTTCTGCTTCTAACCTCGCCTGGGTTCTTCAACCCACTCCTCATAGGACTTGGTTTCCATGTCGGGTCCCAAAATATTTGAGCGTAATCTGTTGCTTTAGTTTTCATCTAGTCCAGAAGCACGTAGGCTGAGCGCATAGGCGAGCACATTCGTAGGTGTTCAAGAGAATCCACAATCTTTTTCTACGTCACGCCCTTTAAACTATTATTCATAGCGGCAGCAGAAACACTGATCTCAGCATGACTAAGGAACCAGTCTTATTCTCCCAGGAAACAGTTTCTGCTAAGGATCATGATTCAGAACAAGGCGAAGCAGAGAGAGAGAGAGAGAAAAAAGAGGGGAATTTGACAGACTAAAATAACTGCAGAGTTGCAAGCAGTCGCTCAAAGATGTATTGGGTCCAGAACTCTTTCTTGGAAAGAAGAATGGAGCTCTTGAATTCAGTTGTCATATAAATAGCATGTTTGGAAACAGTCTCAGACTTGTGGGAGAAACTTTTATGGGAAAAAGGTAACTAAATTCTGAATCGGCTCTGCACTTTGTTTAGATGGGAAGAAGATGCCCGTTCTCTAGTCAATTTCACACTGGGGCTTGTCAATTTCAAAATTCCTTCTAGAACTGGTAAAAAAAAACAACAAAACCACAACCTGGCTTGATTTACCTGTATTTTTTTTCCCCACCTGGTGGATTTTATAAATTCTATTAGCATTGCCCATTCACAAGTAAACTCAAAACAGCTTCCAAAGAGGGTTGAAAACCTACACCAAAAAGGCAGTAGTAAAACTGCAAATCGACAACCTTTCAAAGTTTTTAAATGTTTTCCCTCCAGTTTTTTTAAAGTCTAAAAGACAGCAGAGTTAGGGCTGCACAAACTGAACCAACACTTTCCCTTAATAGTATTATAATGAATAAAATAGCGAGTACTACAACTTTGAAATGCAATTTGCTCCCTGGTAGGACTGAATCCGTTGTTGTGCTAACACAGGCAGACTGCTCTGGTCTTTACTAGTCCTCTTCCTCCTTTATAAACTGAATGACTACTATGATATTTATCAGGGTGTAGTTTGATAAGGGTGGTTGTTTTTCTCTCCTGGAAATTAAAGACGGATTGAACGGGGTTGCTAAGGAAAGGGCCTGACAGCTTCACCAGAAAAATAAACAGAAGGATGCTATGTTGTCCTGTTATGACAAAGTGACCATTTGTGGGTGCCTCTAACGGTCAATGAGTGGGAAATATATCTCACCCTCCCCCCTGTTCTCTGCCTCAGTTTCCCCAAATTGGCACAATATGTGTGCAGGGGGGGGGGAGTTGCAGAACAGGGAAGGCGTTTAATTATTCTCTTGTTTGTCTTCAAACACCAAGGGGCAATGCCAGGCCAAAGTACTCATTCTGGCGATAATGGCTTGTTATGACGGCTTGTGGCGGGTCTGGGCTTATCCTGGCGTCCAAGCAGCACCGGTTATGGCCCGTAATTTGTTTGGTTAAGAGGGCAAGGCAGGAAATGATTCAGGTCTGAGCTGAGGTTTGGACGGGGATCGGCGTGCACGCCACTAAGCAGAGTTTCTCTGTTTACCATTGGAGCTGGGTAAGGGGACCAAGAGGTGATCCAGCTCTTTTTCCAAACAGCCCTCAACTCTCTCACACACTGACAGGACACTAGCCAGATGGATACCGACGGATGCTAGTAGGCAGAGGCAGAATTTTTTCCCCCCTTATTTTCCCCCCCCCCCCAAAACTAAACCCAATTACATAGTTTCGTATCGAAGCACGGGTATCGAGTAAATTGATAAGATGAAAAGTTTTGGTCGTGTTTGTCTTCTGGTTGCACGGACAAGGACTCCCTTCCTGTGGATAATTCCTAAGGATAATTCATTTTCCTTTCCAGCTATCGGGATGTGCTCCTAGTCAGTTTGTTCCTTTGCACACACACAAAAAATCAACTGTGTAAAAACTCACAAATGAAAAACTGTGTAAAAACTGTGCAAATGAACTCAACACCTCCCTCTCTTGCTCTCCAAGGTCCCTTGCTCTCCCCGATGACCCTCTACTGCCCTAGCCAGGCAGAGCTGAAGCACTGGCTCTACTACCTGGACAAACAGATCAACTTGAGTGGAGGACGGCCAGATTTGACCCTGGAGACTCAGGTGAAGATCTAGACGAGGCGACTGGGAGACCAGGCCAAATGGTGGCGCCGATGCCAGAGCTCTGCACAAGATGGGATGGTTGGGCCAGGCAGTGCGCCCTCCATCTAGGTTAAAGAGGGAGGGAGGGAGGGAGGAAGAGTGAGAAGGGAAGGAAGAGGAAGAGAAAGAGGGAGGGAGGGGAAAAGGAGAAGAGAGGGAGGGAAGGAAGGAAGGAAGGAGGGAGGGGGAAGAAAGATATAAGGGAAGAAGGGAGAGAGGGAGGGAGGAAGAGTGAGAAGGGAAGGAAAAGGAAGAGAAAGAGAGGAGGAAGGGGAAAAGAGAAGAGAGGGAGGGAGGGAAGGAGGGAGAGGGGAAGAAGGATATAAGGGAAGAAGGGAGAGAGGGAGGAAGGGAGGAAGAATGAGAAAGGAGAGAAGAAGGAAGGGAAAGAGGGAGGAAATGAGGAAGGGAAGAAGGTGAAGAGAGGGAGGGAAGGAGGGCAGAAAGAAGGAAGGCGTTAGGGAGACAGGGAGGGAGGAAGAAGAAAAGATGGAAAGCGGGAAGGAAGGAAGGGAAGGAGAAGAGAGGGAGGGAAGGAAGGCAGAAAGAAGGAAGGCGTTAGGGAGAGAGGGAGGGAGGAAGAAGAAAGAAAAGACAGAAAGGGGAAAGGAGGAAGGAGGGAAGGGAAGAAGGAGAAGAGAGGAAGATAGGGAGGAAGGAGGACAGAAAGAAGGAAGGAGTTAGGGAGGGAGGGAGGAAGAAGAAATGAAAGAAGGATGGGGAGGGAGGGAAGGAGGAAGGAAGGGAAGAAGTAAGGGAGGGAAGGGGGATAGAAGGGAAGGAGAGGAAGGAAGGAAGAAATCGATGGGAAAGTTGGAGAGAGCGCTCAGTGGATGCCATGCAAGGGAAGGCCCTTCTATCCCTTTGCCAAAAGTTCAGCTGGAGGTGGAAACTGGCACGGCCGGTTTTTCCGGCAGCCTTTATCCACCGGCGGGCACCCTGGGGGTAGAGGCCCTTGGAGAGCTGCGTGCCACGAAAATTTCGGTTTTCTCGTTGGCCGATGAGTGTACGGGTCCGTCCAAAGTGACGGTAAAGTTAGCCTAAGCCTAAGCGGAGGAGGGAAGCGATGGGATGGATGCTGTGATGAACGAGGTTTGCTCTCTCCCCCACCCCCGCCCCCCTCTGCCTTGTCTTTTAGAGAGCCTGGACTCAGGGCTTGCTGGGCAAGGAACAGCTGCGGTGGTCGATGCAAAACGCCCACGTGCAGGAGTGGAAGGGCACCCAGCGCAAGTCCCTGGGCGACATCCTTTGCGTCTCCAAAGTCAAGTTGCAGCATTTACCTTTCCAGGTGCAGCATCCTTGATAGGAGGAGGGGGGGGAGTGCGGGGGTGGGGGTGGGGTCATCCTGGGAGGGAATGAATTAATCTCAAGGGGGAGGAACGGAAATGCCGTTTTCTTTTGGGACAAAAACAATAGTTGAGGTATCTATAGCTCTGTCCTATTTCTATTCTGATTTCTATCCTATCCTATCCTATCGTAACCTAATTTTAATTCTATTTAATTCTATTTCTATTCCTCTTCTTTTCCTATTCCTATTCTAGTCTAGTCCATTGTCTAGTCTATTCTGATCTCTATCCTATCCTAATTTTATTTTGCATTCAATTCCTATTCCTATTCTATTCTGATTTCTATCCTATCCAAATTTTATTTTGCATTCTATCCTATCCTATCCTATCCTATCCTATCCCATCCCATCCCATCCCTATCTATCTATCTATCTATCTATCTATCTATCTATATTTCCTCCCCAAAAACTAAGCCCGACCACATAGTTTAATAGCAGAGCATGGGTGTCGAGCTAGTAGTCTAATATTTCTGTAGTTTTCACTGAACAAGAAAATAATAACAATCATAAATCCATAAATAAACAAATCCAGTCAAAACATCTTCTAATCTAGATGATTGTGCAGCCAATAGTAATAATAATATTCTTCTTTTTAATCAACATCTGCCTATCCTAGGTCCTTTGGAAGGACATGATAGTTAGACCAAAATGCCAAACCCAGTCTAAAAATCTGGCTAGTGCTATGCATACCCAAGTGTAAATAATCCCATTTTTTGCTTCTTTTTGCATAAAGTTTCACCAAGTAATAGGTATGCAGATGGTGTATCTCTTTTTTATATGTAATACGGTCTTCTTGGGTACCAACAGGAACAACATCATCGCCTGTTGGTGCTTTATCCTTCCACGCTGGTTATTGTATCTGAAGAACGCAACGGCCTCTACTTCAAGGTAAGACAAATTCCTTGCTGGCGTTTTCTTTTTCTCGTGAGGTCATTTGGGTTGATAAAAGTATATATAGAATTCAGAATAGAATAGAACAGAACAGAACAGAATAGGAGAAAGAGAAGAGAATGGAACAGAATAGTATAGAATAGGAATTCTTTACTAAATGCAGATTATAAAATTTTTGCTTCAATATTAGCAGAAAGACTTAAAAAGTACTTGAATAATTTTATTCACCCAGACCAAAATGGGTTTTTGCCAAAGCGACAAATCAGAGACAATATGAGAGTAATTCTGGACACCCTGGAATACTATGAGGCACATCCTGAAAAGCAAATGGCTTTGATATTTTTAGATGCTCAAAAGGCATTTGATAACGTGAATTGGAGATTTATGTTACTTTTAATGGAACAGATGGGCTTTGCTAGAAGATTTATTCAGGCAATAGAAGCAATTTATAATGAACAAACAGCTAAGGTAATGATGGAGGGAGAATTTACAGATCCTATTAATATAAGAAAAGGCACAAGACAAGGTTGTCCTCTTTCTCCCTTGATATTTGTATTGACTTTGGAAGTGTTGAATAGAAATATCAGAGAAGATAAAACTATAAAAGGAATGAAAATTAAAAAGGAAGAATTTAAACTACAAGCCTTTGCAGATGACCTAGTCTTTATCTTGGAAGACCCTATAGAAACAGCCTCGAAACTGTTGGAAAAGATAGAGGTCTATGGGGAGGTGGCTGGTTTGAAAATAAATAGAGATAAAACAAAGATTTTGTCAAAGAATATGTTGCTGAAACAAAGGGAAGAGTTGGCAGAACTGTTAAAAATTCAAGTTACAAACAAGGTTAAGTATCTGGGGATATATTTGACATCAAGATGTAGTACATTGAAGGAGAATAATTATATTAAACTTAAACAACAGATAGCTCAAGACTTGAAAAAATGGGAGAACTTACAATTGTCATTAATAGGAAGGATTTCAACAATTAAGATGAACATTTTACCCAGAGTCTTATTTTTGTTTCAAACAATACCAATTAGGCTTGGAAAAGAATATTTTGAGGATTTAAATAAAATTGTTTTGAAGTATATATGGCAAGGTAAGAAAGCAAGAATAAAGTTAAAGCTTTTACAGGATGCTAGATTTAGAGGAGGTTTGGACTGCCTAATTGGGAGTTGTACTACCAAGCTGCAAACTTGACGTGGGTTAAAGAATGGATAACATTAAGGAAAACCAGATTGTTGACATTAGAAGGTCATGATTTGTTGTTGGGCTGGCATGCTTTTTTATGGTACAAGGGAACTAAAACACAGGGGTATTTTAGAAGGCATTATATACGGGAGTCTCTGTGGTTGAATTGGGAGAAGATAAAAAACAGTGTTATTTGAAAATTCCAGTTTGGTTATCGACGATAGAAGCGTTTTCTTATCCTATAATCTATAAAAAGGAACAAACAGTTAACTATGGGGAATTATTAGATGAAAAGGGTGAACTTAAATCGATGCAAAAATTGGAAGAACAAGGTATACGGATGAATTGGTTTTCATATTTGCAAATATATTCAAAGTACTATGAGGATTCCAAAGCAGAGGGATTTTATGATAAGCAAACTGACTTGGATAAGATTTTGATGGGTACTGATGAAAAGGTGATTAAAAAATTGTATGGTTATTTATTGCAAATTAAGCTTGAGGAAGAACAAGTTAAAGAAACTATGATTGCGTGGGGAGGAATTTTGGATATGGGATTGATTTAGAGAAATGGCAGAAATTATGGTCGCAAAATTATAAAATGACAATGTCTACAGCCTATAAAGAAAACTTGTATAAGATGTTTTACAGGTGGCATTTTCCCCGACAAGGATAGCAAGAATGTTTAAGAACAAATCCGAAAAATGCTGGAAATGTCATCAGAAACCTGGTTCATACTATCACATGTGGTGGACTTGTGAGGATGCTAGAAAATATTGGACTAAAATCCACATGTGGCTGGAAAAAATGACAAAGAAGCATATAGACTTGAAACCGGAGTTTTTCTATTGGGAATACTACCAGATACTTATAGTAAAGAGTTGAAATATTTGATTGTAAATGTATTGACTGCTGCTAGGATTGTATTTGCAAAAATTGGAAAAATGAGAAAATTCCATTGCAAGAAGAAGTTGTAAAGAAAATTTTGGAATGTGCTGAGATGAGTAGATTGACTTTTGAAATTAGAGAGCAAGAAGATAAACAATTTTATTTAGTTTGGGATCTTTTCTATCAATGGTTGAATGATGAAATATTAAAATATAAAAGTTAGATAATAAGGAATAATAATGACTTTATTTTCCCTTTCCTTTTATTGGTTTTTGATACTATATTTATATAATAGTTTTCTTTGTTTCTTTCTTTTTTCATATTTGGGATAGAATTGGTATGATTATAAGATTTGTTTTAGAATAAAATATTTAAAATATAGTTATCTCATAAAGGCATGACCGAATAAAAGTTTAGTCAAATTTTTTTTTTTTTTCTCTTTAATAGAGATACTAGGATTTATAAATTTGTATTGATAAGAGTATTATATAAAGTAACTGTAATTGTGACTATGAGGTGAATGCACAAAACCGATGGACCAACCGACTTACGGTGTGTACAAAAATATGGGGGAGCTGATACTTTTATGTTTTGTTGTTGTGTTTTTTATGTTAAAAAAATAATAAAAATTTATATAAAAAAAAAAAAAGAATAGTATAGAATAGGAATAGGAATCCAATCTCTGCTTAAAAACTTCCAGGGTTGGAGCATTTATAACCTCTGGAGACAAGTTGTTCCACTGGTTAATTGTTCTCACTGTCAGGAAATTCCTCCTTAGTTCTAAATTGCTCCTCTCCTTGATTAGTTTCCATCCATTTATTGCTTCCTGTCCTGCCTTCTCAGGTGCTTTGGAGAATAGCTTGACTCCCTCTTCTTTGGGGCAGCCCCTGAGACATCGGAAGACTGCTAACATGTCTCCCCTAGTTCTTCTTTTCATCAAACTAGACATACCCATTGTTCTCACTGTCAGGAAATTCCTCCTTAGTTCTAAGTTGCTTTTCTCCCTCATGAGTTTCCACCCCATTGCTTCTCGTCCTATACCCCTATGGAGGTTTTTCCAGCTCTACCCCCTCATATAAGACAAAAAAGCAGATGAGATTGCAGGTTGCAGAGATAAACCTTCAAAAGTTCACTTGGACTTTTGTACTCTATAACAAGCGATGAAATCTAAACCGGCTTGTTCTGGCTTATTTCATTTTCTGCCTCGCCTCGCGTAATTTCAGGAGCGTTGTTGCACTGATCCCATCTCAGCCACTTCCTCCAGCGGGCACGGGGTGCCCTGGCAAGGGGGTACAAAGGATCTCCAAGGGATGCAGGAGGCTGGAGCACCCTGTCCCTTTAAAAAGAAAAAAAAGGTGTGTGGGGGAAGAGAAAAATAAAAGGAGCACCCGGCTTTCGTTCTCCTAAGAAAGCCGACGGGTGTCTGAATAGTTGTGGTTACGGCCGCCGTCAGCAAGGGTGGTGCAGCCACATTCCTTGAGCGGTGGCGCAAGACGGCCAAGCCCGTACGGTAGCCGAGTTCTCACGGAGCCAGCCAACCTATTTTAAGAGTTGCAAGGTTGCAAGTGGGGCCTTTGGGTGACTCAGCAGCCCACCCACCCGCAACCCCCAGCATCCTGGCAGAACCGAGGCAGGCATCTCTGAGGAGGCAATGGATAATTGTGGGGCGGGGTGAGGAACATGGCCACTTCCTTAGCCCTGGTGGAAAAAGCGGGCCAGTTTTGCTTTCCTTCCCTGCTGCTTCGCTGGCGCTATTTGGACTCATCCCAGATGTGGGAGGCGAGCTCTTGTTGTCTAAGGTAGAAGCAATCCAGTGCTTGTCCTTTAAAATGGATGTCTGTAGAGGACGTTTTAAAATTCCCCAAAGGGAGAAGGGGGGGCGGCTTTGGATCTGACAATCAGAACATCTCCACACACACCCCACCCCGGGACCTGTGAGTTTCTTTCTCCCGACCAGCCCCGTGACTCTGATTCTGCCACAAGGACGCAGAAGCAACTCTGCCCCGCGACGGTTTTGGGATGCCTTTTAAAAATAGGCACAGGAGTGTGGGTCGGCCAACATGTGTTGCAGAAAAACCGCCTGTGGCTTTGGCAGGGGGTTGAGGAGTATGCGCTAGGAGCCAGCTGTTGGCGAGAGCTGGCTGAATAGGGGCTTTTTCAAAGGACATTTGGCCTCTGGTAGCCGCGGTGGCGCAGTGGTTCTATTCTATTCTATTCTATTCTATTCTATTCTATTCTATTCTATTCTATCTTATTCTATTCTTATTCTATTCTATTCTTTCTCATTCTATTCTATTCTATTCTTATTCTATTCTATTCTATTCTTCTATTCTATTCTTTCTCATTCAATCTTATTCTATTCTTATTCTATTCTATTCTTTCTCATTCTATTCTATTCTTTCTTGTTCTATTCTATTCTATTCTATTCTATTCCTTAAAGTTGGGCCCCTCTTCTTTTGATTCTTCTCTTGTATTAACCCTTCTTCAGCCTTCTGCACATACACAATTTGTTCAGTTTTGGGGGAGCAGAAGAGAACTTTGCTCCTTCTAACTGAAAATATATATATCTCTCTCTCTCTTACACACACACACACACACACACCTGAAAATCAGCCTCAACCCCTCTGCAAATTGCTGGAGAAGGGGAAAACAGCCTCGGTGACTTTTGAAAGGATTTTGTGATTGGTAAACTCCTGCAGGTATAAAGTCCTTTAGGTCATGGAATTTTTTTTTTTTCAAACCGGAGCCTTAACTCTAAAAGGGTTGACTTCAAACACAAGGATTTTAAGTCAACAATCATAAAAAAAAAGAAAAAAAAGGAAAAACAAGAATCTCTGCAGAGCACTTTTTTGAGAGTGACCGGTTTTTAACTTAAAAACAAAAGAGGGTCGTGGAAGAAAACGTCACAACGTGAGTTTTTTTCTTTAGATCCTGCCCAAATCCCTCCGGTGGATGTACCGTTTTATTTAGTCCTCAGCTTACGGCCATATCCGGGGACAGAATTCCCACTGCTAAGCAAAGCGATATGGGGATCACACGAATCCAGGAACCTACAACCAGTTGTAAATAACAAATGCTGGCTACTAAGCACCCGAATTTTGATTGTGTAACTCATGGGGATGTTGTAATATTTGTAAACATGAGGGCTGATTGGGAGCAACTTCTCTCTCTCTCTTTTTGTAATTCTGAACAGTCGCTAAACAGGTGATCCTCAACCTACGACCTAAAACTCCCACTGCTAGGCAAGCTAGGCAACTATTGCCCCCTTTTTATGACCTTTATAGCCATGGTCGTTGAGTTAGTAATGTGGTTGTTAAGTGAATGAGGCTTCCCCCCTCCATTGGTCAGACGGTCGCAAAAGGGGATCCCCGGGACACAGCGGGTGTCGTAAGTACAGTACATGCCAGTTGCCAAGCATCCAAATTTTGATCACGTGACCCTAAGGGGGAGGCAATGCTGGGTCATAAGTGAGAAAAACGGTCCCACATCACTTTTTTTCAGCCCCGTTGAACGTCATTAAACAAATGGTTGTAAGTTGAGAACTATCTGTATGTTCGCCATCTGGCTTCTGTTAAGTTAGGAAGTTTGTCAGGCCAACTTTTTTTTAATCACTTTTGCAGTCTAGAACTGATTGGCCTGGCTAGACTAGGGAAGAGAAGGACCAGGGGAGACAGGAGAGCAGCCTTCCAATATTTGAGGGGCTGCCACAGAGAGGAGGAAGGGGGTCAAGCTATTCTCCAAAGCACCTGAAGGCCAGACAAGGAATAATGGATGGAAACTGAACAAGGAGGGATTTAACCTGAAAATAAAGAGGAATTTTCTGACAGGGAGAACAATCAACCCATGGAACAGAGGTTGCCTTTGGATGTTGTGGGAGCTTCATCAGTACCGGTTCTGTGGGCGTGGCTTGGTGGACATGGCTTGGTGGGCGTGGCAGGGGAAGGATACTTCGCAATTCCCATTCCTTCCCCACCCCACTAACCTGCTTTCCAGCTCCGTTCTCCTGGGCAGGGCAACCAAAGAAGAACCAGCCGATCAGCTGGGAGGCAGAGAATAGATGGGGTTGGCAGGGCCAGTCAGAGGTGGGATTGGCCGGTTCTCTGAACGACTCAAAATTTCCGCTACCCGGTCAGAACCATCTGAAGACCACCTCTGCTTCCAGCTCGGTTAATATGATAAGTCCAATACTTGTTTAATCAGGCTGCAAAATGGGATTTGATTTTAGCTTGAAAAGTTGAGTGTGTTTGTTTACACTTGGACAAGGAAGAATCGTGTAAAATCCATCTGGGTGGGGTTTTGGTATTTTAAATGATGTCTGAATTTTTTTTTTCCCCCTCTACAAACAGGGTGAATTGCCTTTGAATGCCATCCAAGTACAATTTGAGGAAAACCAGAAGACTGCATTTTTAATAGAAGGTAGGTCCCTTACTTACGTGTAAACTTTGGGGCTTGTTTGTGTGTGTGTGAGTGTGTGTGTGTGTGTGTGTGTTATCAAGAAGAAAAGACTACAGGACATTTGGGATCACACTTTCCATGGAGATGGTTAAAAATAAGGCACAGTTTTACTACCCTTGTTTTCGCCATGGTTGTTGCAGTCACTAAGTGAATCACGGGGTCATTAAAGCAAATCCCTTATTGACTTTTCTTGTCGGAATCCAGCTGGGAAGGCCGCTAAACACAGCAAACAGGTGTTGCCTTTTAACAGTGGTTGTATACATACATATAAGTGGTAGGCAAATACCTGACACGCAATCAATCTTCTTAACTCTGCATGGAGAACAATGGAGATAGAACAGGAGGAGAGAGAGAGAGAGAGAGAGAAGCCCTCTCATGGCCACCCCTATATAGACAGCTTCTTAAAGCAGTATCCAGCTAATTCATTCCCCAGTTCATCATCTTGGCTTACACCCCTACAGCACCTGGTCAGCTCTTAAATCTTCATTACCTTAACATGTCCTGTCACAGAGAATCCAGCCACGGACATCTCCTCCCTTAAAAAGAGACGACGGGTGGGGAAGATTCTCTGAAGGATCGCTTCCTGTTCAAAGATCAGGATCAAAAAAAAACCCTCCGTTTGGTTAGGGACTAGACGTGATCTCTATTTATTCCTAGGTCGGCTAATCAACTCCATCCGGGTGATTTGCTCCAGCTACGAAGATTACCAAGAGTGGTTATATTGCCTTAAAACCGCTCAGTTCCGCCATGCAGATTCCTCCCTTTCTGGATCGGAGAGCTTCTCTGGGTTGAAGCCTTCTCACCTGACACAGGTAAGGCACTGTTTCCTGCCTGGTTTATTAACACAATTCTGCATTATGCGTACCAGGAGAACGGCTCTTTGTTTCCTCGCTTAAATCCTCTTCCTGGCATAACTCTGCCCAATTGTTCTGACCTAGGCTTCCCAAAAATCACAAGGCAGACTCCTTCTCCCGACAAAACCCCCTTGTTATTAGGCCGGTGTGAATTCCTCTCATTCACATCCAGCAAAGTCCCTGTAAAAAAGTCTTTCAAGGGTGAATTGCAGACACAGATCTTATCAGGCTTGGAGAGTTGCCAGGCCGATAGCTTCCAAGCGCAACACTGTACCAGAAAATACTTGGCAAGGAGTCTCTGTGAGTCACGAACAAATCTTCACACTAATTAAACGAACAAATTGTCTCCTGCAAACACCCCTCCACTTTCACTCCTCTTTATTCCCTTATGGGAGTGGCATGGATTGCTGGGTGTGGCTTGTTGGGCGTGGCAGGGGAAGGCTCCTACAAAATCCCCATTCCCTCTCCACCCCCACCTCCAACCTGCTTTCCAGCTCCGTTCTCCTGTGCAGGGCAACCAAAGGAGACCCAGCTGATCAGCTGAGACTCAGGAGGCAGAGAATAGATGGAGGCGGGGCTAGTCAGAGGTGGGATTTGCCGGTTCTCCCAACTACTCAAAATTTCTGCTACCGGTTCTCCAGAACTGGTCAGAACCTGCTGGATACCACTTCTGGTCATAACTCATTTTTTTCTATGCCATGGTAACTTTGGTCAGTAAAGGAATTGTTGTAAATCAAGGACCGCTGTAATCTCTTCATGAACTACCCGCTTAACATCTCACTCTTCTTCCCCATTCTTTGAAGGCCAGGATTGCATTCCTTTTGCCATGCCAATCGTTCAAGTGTATTCGATCAGCTTCTCTGCCCGCGGCCCAAATTCCATGCATTTTAATTTCTCGCTTGGTTTAGTTTTCAGGAAGCGGAAGAGGGTCACTCACCTCGGAGGGCAGAACGAATTCCTGGGCTTCTGCTGGGAAGGGGCCTACGTCCACCCACCACTCCCAAACTAGCACAGCCTCTCTGTCCGAGAGACCATCGGTCGACGCGTTGCCCCAGAATTGGTTAGCTGAAAACCCTGTGCCGCAACCAGTCTGCGTAAGTTGGAGGTTCAAAAATCGTTCGGTTTGTTTTTTGAATGTCACAAAGGAGTTTTTTTTTTCCCCAAGAGGCAACTAGACTTTCTGGTTTTTCTTCAGCTCTGACTGGGTGGCAAGGAACGGAAGGATTTATGGGCTGAAGAAGCTTCTGGGAGAAGCGAAAGCCTTCAAAGAAAAACCAGACAGTCCAGTTGCCTCTTGAAAAACAAAAAAAAGCACCTAAAAGCAAAGAAATTTTGGAATAAAATAAGGATCTGGTTGCAAGAAGTAATTGGTTCAAAAACAGAACTTAAGCCTGAAATGTTCTTACTAGGTATATTCAGAGGTGAATATAAGAAAGACATTGAATATATACGGTAATAATACATATACTAACAGCAGCTAGAATAATGTATGCCCTAAATTGGAAATTAGAGAGTAGCCCCACAGATAATATGATTATAAAGAAAATTATGGATTGGGCAGAAATGAATAAACTTATAATGGAATTGCAGGAGAAAGAAAACAAAGAATATTATATGGTTTGGGGAAAATGGTATGTTTGGTTAGATAACAGGAATAAAAGATAATGCAAAATGTAAATGTAAATGGGGGTGTGTGTGTGTGTGTGTGTGTGTATGTAAATGAAAATGAAAATGGAAAAGTCGATGCCACAACTCACTGCAAAAACTATATATATGATTTGTTTTTAAAGCTGAAAAAAATTAATAAAAAATATTTAATATTTTAAAAAGCACCTTTGGGACAACCATTACCTGGAGGACTGAGAATCTCCATAAACTTTTGAACGAATGTTCCTTAGAAGACAATATTTGTAGCATGGGGTTGAACTGTGTGGTCCTTTGTGCTCCCTTGAGTTCGGTGCTCTTCTTCCAGGCGTTTCATGACCACACTAGGTAACATCATCAGGGCCTCTGTCTCCCTTTTTTGCATTTATTTTAACAATAAATAGGAGCTTTATTATGGAGCTTTTGCAAAAGGGAATTCTGTGCTCACGGGTGGAGCCACAGAAGACATTTCCCCCAGGAAGGCTGGGGTTTATATACCGTTTCAAATATACAGTCTCTGCCCCTTTCCGGGTTCACAATCTATCCAGCTACACCTCACCCTACGCAACACCGCTATTATTGTAGTGTAACATCAGTTTCCTTAACCTGTTTACCCATTTCCATTTCCAGTAATCTCCTTCATTAACATGTTACTGGACAGCGTGACCCACCAAATATATGACCTTCATACAAAACAATAGAGAATTCTTACATAATATTCCAGTAAATTATCTTAGGTTAATACCGAAGTTAAAAATGGCGTTACCATTGCTTCATATTTCCACAGGTATAATTTTACATATCACACCATGTAATTTTTCTGCTCAGGGATGGTGTAGAGACATAAATGGTGTCTCCTCTTGTTGCAGTGCTCAGGAAAGCAAGGGGCAGGAATGCCGAAAGCCGAGCTGAAAAGAAAAGGGAGTTCTCGAAAGTCCAAAGGGAAGGGGGTCCCGCCATCTCAGCCCCCCCAGGGCCACTGGGAGGACTCCGAAAAGAAAAGCCCCTTCCCGCTCATCTCAAAGCACCCCCATGGAGAAGGAGTCTCTGCCGTGTACAATGAGCCGTACTCAGCCCTGGCCCAACAGGAGCATCCTGCCGTCCGCCCGCTGCACCTGGACTTAAACCATGTACGGGTTGAGGATAATCGGAGAATTTGGGGAGTGGGCAGAGCTCTGGGATTGTTCTGACCTAGGCTTCCCAAGAGCATGAAGCAGACTCCTCGTCCTGATAAAACCCCTTTTATTTAGGTTAAAGTGAATTCCTCTCCAGCAAAGTCCCCGCCAACAGTCTTTCATAAGCTTTCACAACTACAGACTTTTATCAGGCTTGGAGAGCTGCCAGGCCGATATCTTCCAAACGTCATGCTGTAGCACCAATTACTTGGCAAGAAGTCAGGAACAGATCTTCACTCTAATGAATGGAACTAATTGTCTCCTGCAAACTCCACTCCCCTTTCATTCCTCTTTATTCCCTGTGGGAGGAGCCATTCACCGTTCACCTGTGGTTTTACTCCCGAGTCGACCCTTGTTCCTTAGCTGTTCCCTTCTCCTGGCAGCTCTGTGCATGCACATATCGGGGACAGGCTCCAGCTGCTCTTCTTCCCAACTGATCTCCAATAGCTGATAACTGTCGGACGGCCCTGGCCTCATCTCTGCCTCCGATGCAGAGCCCTTGTCAGAGCCTTCCCCAGACTCCAGGACTGGCCCATGTTCCTCCACAACCTCCTCACTGTCCGAGTCTGCCACCAGCTCTGCTGGCCACTTGTGGGCCACAACAGGGATCAAAGCCCTGCTTTGTGGGCTTGGGAGGACGAGGATCTGGAATGGCCCTGCAAACGTCCCTCTGCAGCTGGATTTCTCATGCAATGAGCCTTTTTTTTTTTTTGTCTCCTCTGCAGCTGAAACAGTGGAACGTGCCACGGAGTCAGACTTGTCCAGCTCCCCAAACCTTGGAAAATATCTCTCTGTCGTCTTCCCCCATGTATGCGGATCCCTACACGCCCAATTCCCCCTCCTCGCACGGGGCCGCAGGCTCGTACTTCCTCGACGAGGTGAGTGGGGCCAAGTAAGCAGAGGGTACAAGGGGGATCTCAAAATGATTGTACAGGTAGTCTTCAACTTACAATAGTTTCTTCTCCTTCTTCCCCCCTCTCTCCCTCCTCTTCTTTCTCTTCCTCCACTTCCTCCTCCTTCTCCCCCCTTCTCTCCATCTTTCTCTTCCTCTTCTTGCTTCTCTTTTTCTTCTCCCTCTCCTTCCTTTTCTTTCTCCTCCTCCGCTTCCTTTCTCCTTTCTTCTTCTTCCTCTTCTCTCCCTCTTCCTCCTCTTTTCTCTTCCTCTTCTTTCTCCTCCTCTTCCTCCTCCTCCTTCTTCCCCCTCCCTCCTTTCTCCTCTTCTTTCTCCTCCTCTTCCCTCCTCCCTCCTTCTTCTTCTCCCACTCTCTCTCCCTCTTCTTCTTTCTCCTTCCTTCCTTCTTCCTCCCTCTTCCTCCCCCCCTTCCTTCTTCATCTCTTTCGCAGCTTGGGAGGTGTCATGGGCCATCCACTGTGGAGCACCAGAATGGCTACCCGGCCATGCCAGTGTCCGTTCCCATCTGCCACCATCCTCTTGGCTGGAGGAGCTTTCAACCTTCCTGCGGAAATCCCTGGCGAGAACCCAGCCTTGCACAGAGAGGCAATGCCTCGGTCCCGGCCTTCCATTTTGCCACAGAACCTGCACCAGATGTCCATTACTTGACCACGGTAAGTGCTGTGCAACATTTCCTGAAGAGATTTGATCCTCCTTACCCACTTCTGGGTGGGGTAGGGGTGGAATCGGGAGACAAAACTGTCCTGTGGGTGTCATGCCCTTGTCGGAGTCTGATTCCGAAGGGGAGATTGAGCAACTGACAGGGAGTGGGAGTGTGGATCCGGTGGCTGTGGGGAAAATAGGGGAAGGGCACAGTCTGGCTGGGCATTCAGAGGAAGACCCAGGGCCACCCCCTCTTCATCTTAGGGCACGCATGGAGGAATGGAGAAGGGAGCAACATGGCTTATGGGAGAGAAAAGGGCCCTGATCCCTTTCATTAGTTGCAGCTGGGAGAACAGGATATAAGTGGGGCGTTTGCACACAGCACATTGCTGGAATCAAAGCATGCATTATCTTTGTCAGGCTTATCTGGGTTTTGGCGTCCTCCCAACTGTGTGTGCCTCGTTATCTTTTGGAAGTCTGCAATTTATTATCCTGGTCTGTCGTGTTAATTACCTCAGCGTGGTTTGTGTTGGTTTTTTTATTTCTACTTTATCTGTACTTTGGGTTCGGACTGCACTTCTTCCCTTCGTAGACGGTTTTTGGAAGAGTTTGATCTCCTGCCGAGGATAACTGGACGTTAGGGGACAAGTTGGCGGCATTAAAGGGAATTTATCTACTTTTGTGACTTTGTTGTTCTTGTGCCACGCCCCTGGTCATTGCAGTGGGCTTCACAGCTCTCAACTCCTTTTTTTTTTGGTCTTTCCTCACCTGCAAACAGAGCACCTCGTCCGGAGATGGCCTTCGGATGCGTTCCTTGCCGACTTCAGGTGAGTGCTTGGGAAACCTTGAGTCTTGGCTTTGAATGAGTCTTCTGGATTAGAATTCACAGTCACGTAGGAGAAGAACAGCCAAATATATGGGCCATCTCTTATTAACTGGGAAAGCTTAGAGCAATTGCCTCCTCACTCAACATTGTCAAAACTGCAAAACTCCGTAGTTTACTCCACCGGAAAAGTCCGAGTTCTAAAGTAAATGTTGAGGTGTATTCTATTTCTTTAAAGATATGCTCCCATTGTCTCAGTTTAAAAAATGGTTTTGATTCCTCTATCTCCATGCAACATACTGCTAAATGTACATTTAGAAGCATTCTCCCCCCGACACCCAAATCTTAACCTATTACTTTAAAATATTACATTAAAATAATTTCTACAAGTGTCTTGTCAGGAAAACGTTAAAAATTTAGAACGACCAGGAAAATTAGTTCTAATTTGAATAGCCATACCTTGAAACTTGATTAATCAAAATTAACTAATTTTTGGAACTGCCTCCAGGCTTACTTGGACCTATTTCCTTCTAAGCGATTGACAAAATCAAATAAATAAAGAAGACTGGACAATTCAGAGGGGATCCAAACGAAAGCAACTATCAGGTTGCAATGATTGCACTCATTAAATCATGAGCAATGCAACTCCAGAAGGAGCGTTCAATGGTCCTTACCGGGGAAGGGATTGCGGCCTGCTTGGCTGCCCCAGGCTTCAAATCCTTAACTTAAAGAATAGCAGAGTTGGAAGGGACCTTGGAGGTCTTCTAGTCCAACCCCCTACTCAAGCAGGGAACCCTATGCCATTCCAGGCAAATGCCTGTCCAATCTCTCCATAAAAGCCTCCAGTGTTGGAGCATTCACAACTTTGCTTCCATTGATTAATTGTTCTCACGGTCAGGAAATTCATCCTTAGTTCTAGGTTGCTTCTCTCCTCGATTAATTTCCATCCATCGCTTTTTCTCCTGCCTTCTTGTTCTGACCCAAACCTTGTTCCAAGGAAACAAATACAAAACAGAGGTAACACCTTTTCATGATTTGTTACGAATTCCGTTCCTTCCCGGTTAAAAGGCTGTTTCAAAAACATCTTTGCTTCCTGCAAAGAACTCCAGTTTCTCAGCTGGCTTTTATCTCTTAAGGGAGGGGCCTTTACTTTGCAGCCTTACTCCTGAGTTGCCTGTGCTGCTGCAGCTGCTCTTTCCTTCAAGCAGCCCTGCACACATGTGCACTGGGCCCAGGCTCCTCGGGGACCTCTTCCTCACTGCTGCCAGCCTCCACAAGCTCCACTCCCTGATGGTCCTGGCCCCATCCCTGCATCACATGCAGGCCCCTCACCTGAGTCCGCGCTCTCTGAGACCTCAGCCATCCACACCTGCTGTTGGTGAACCACAACACTTCTGGTGCTTTGGAGAATAGCTTGACTCCCTCTTCTTTGGAACAGCCCCTGAGATATTAGGACACTGCTATCCTGTCACCTCTGGTCCTTCTTTTCACTAGACTATAACAATTCCTGTAATTATTCTTCGTATGTTTTGTCTTCTAGACCACTAATCCTCTTGGTTGCTCTTGATCTCTTCTAGATGAAAACCTTCAGGCTTACAACCCCCCTGAAACAGGAGGGGAATCGCTCGACTCGACAACGTATCACGACTACGCTGAGCTGCAAAGCTTCCACGAGGACTATAGCTACGACAACATCTGGGAGACAGAGGTGAGGAAGCCGCTCTCCTCCGACCATGAGATCTACGATTGCTAAGGGAAGCGTCCATCCACTGAAGCAGGAAGAACGGAAGGGAGGAATGAGAAAATTGGATGGTGGACTTCTGGAGGCCAGGAACCCTTTGCCCCATTCCCGTTCCTCTACTTTGGCTTGTGGTGCTATGAAAAATAAAAAATACTTCTGAGAAAAGGATGTGGAATTCTTCCCATCCGCTAATCCACTGGGTACCAACACAGCGGTGGACCCTGGTTAGATGGTTGTTATGAAGAAATAACTGTGTCTGTGGGGTTAGAACCAGTCTGGATTTTTGTGTGCCATTGATAGATCTTGCAATTCACCCCCAAACAGCAAAAACAAACAAACAAAACCCACACCCTATCTGCTAACCGTTACGCCAAGGAACAAATGCAACGCTGGTTTTTTTCAAAGTCGCCATTCAATCGGTTGAAGACCTGAGCTGTAAAAATAGATTTTGATGCTCCTGCAGGATTAGGAATTTTGAGATGGCTTGTAGCAACAAACCACCCCCACTCCCCAAAGCAAACAAGTATAAGACATATTTCCCTGGCTGCAACAAAAACAAAAACAACAACAACAAAAAGCACAGCTGTTATGAAGGTTTGCAAAGAGACAGCATTGCTGGCAATTCTGACCCGGGATAAAATGAGGGTATCCTTAGTCAAGTATATAATAAACGGCTCGATCAATACACACAGTGTGATTGCGTGCGCATAAATGTGCCCAGGAAGGACAGCCAGTTTTTACGCCCAGTACATTGCTTCAAGGGAACTTATTTTTCCCAGCGAATCCTCTGCCTTTTGGTGTATGTCATAAAGAAGGACCTTTTTTGCACTCTCTCCGATGGAGAAATATTTTGCTTTGTGAAAGCTGGCTAGGGCTACTTCCTGTGTGCAACTGTTATTCCCAGGGCCTAACACAACCTTGCTTGCTTGCTCTTGGGGACAGTTGTGTTCTCCACGGTTGATAGTTATCCTTTTTTGAAACATGCTGCTTTGTTGATTACCCTTTAAATAATAATAATAAAGCTGCTTGCAAACTATTTGGGGCAGAAGTAGAATGCTTCCTGTTGGGCACATGGAATAGAAGAGAAGACTGTAAGAAGAACAGAGGAGAAGTGAAGAACTGGTGGATCGTTTCAAGAATTGGGAATGTTGCAAAGATTCCCTAAGACCCATATTATGTTGTATGTATGCATTATGTTGTGTTTGTTGTTATTTATTCTTCTTCGCTTTTATAGCCCATTGTTCCTTGAAGAAACCAATTGGATAGCATCTTCCATCTCCTCCTTCCTTCCTTCCTTCCTTCTTCCCCTCTCCCTTCCTTCCTTCTTACTTTCCTCCCTCCCTCTTTCCCTCCCTCCTTCTTTCTTTCTTTCTTTCTTTCTTTCTTTCTTTCTTTCTTTCTTTCTTTCTTTCTTTCTTTCTTTCTTTCTTTCTTTTCTTTCTTTCTCTTTCTTTCTCTCTCTTTCTTTTTTTTCCTTCTTTCTTTCCTCCCTCCCTCCCTCCTTTCCTTTTCTCTTCCGAATAAACTCATCTGGTCAGTCAGGCAATGGGATGGCAGCAGACACAATTCTAGTTCACACTTTCGGTGTTGCTATGGGCCGGGATAACCCATGGTCTACTTTTGTTACTTGAATTTAAAATATAAAAATAGATACTGTTCAACCGCCAACGTTTAGTAAAGTTTACAGGAGGGCCTTTGTTGGCTTGTCTGATATTCTATTTAATAAGCAATTAAATGTGTTTGCTTGCAGCAAGGGGAGAGGTAATTTTTCTAAAGAAATTATTTAATTTAGTAAAAATGATCCCAGCTGTTTTGACACCAGCTGCTTCTGGATGGCTGTTGAAGTAAAGGGTGGAGGTGTTGGTTGGTTATGGCTGTAATTTCAATTCCAGTTGTTGTTTTTTTTGTACTTTTGAGGTGTGTGTTTGTGTCCGAGTCGGTGTGTTGTTGGCTTTAATGTGAGTGCAAACTGTAAAGTGATATTGGATCTCAAATCTTGCAGTTCAGGTTGCGATTGTGTTGTAGCAATGCTAGAGGATACTTGATGCAAATTTTGTGTGCATGGGAGTGTGGGTCGGTGTGTAAGTGTGTGGAGGAGTTGTACAGCTCTGACAATGTTCCTTTGGCTATTTCTTTGAAGACCTCTAATAAAGTTAATATAATTACGCATGCCTTGTTTTTGCTTTCTAACGGAGATATGTCTGTCTTTAATGAAAAACAAAACTTAATTTTTTTCCCAGGCTAGCTAAGTCAGCTGAACTCAAACAAGAAGCAAATTGAGGAAGAGACAGCTGTTGAAGGGGGCTCTAAGCCAGATGTTCTCAGGATTCCTGATGTGCTAGCATGAAAAAGGTTTCCAAGTTATAAAAGTTCCACTCATTTGTGCTACTGCTTCTTCTTCCTTGGAGTGTACATCTCTAGAAAGGTGTACAGATGTGCAATTTCCAACCACAGCTTGGTAGTTTTCTTGCAGACGTTTCATTACCCAACTAGCTAACAGAATCAGTGCTAGAAAGGAGTGTTGTGTGTGTGGAGAAGAGGAGGAAGAGGAAAAGGAGGAGGAGGAAGAGGACTGTGGGGTCCTTGGTGCCCTCCGAGCTTGGTGGTTTTCTTGCAGACGTTTCATTACCCTACTAAGCAACATCGTCAGTGCTAGTAGGAAGTAGGTTTTCACTGAAGATGTTGCTTAGTTTGATCATGCAACATCTGCCAAGCTCAGAGAGCTCCAAGGCCACAGCAGAAAAAGAGAAATTAGGGTTTGCTGTTAGAAGAAGCCAGGATCTTGTCAACTTGGTTCTGACGGAGTGGGGGAGCATTTCAAACGAGGTTGAGTATCCCCGTTGTTGTTGTTTTTTTTGCAGCTGATTCCTAAATTTGCAGTGGGGAACTCCTGACCACCTGTGAGCAGGTGAAGCCTCCGAGTTTCAAAGGTGCAGAAAATAAAAATAGGCAGGATCTCGGGGGAAAAGCTTAAGGGAGATCCCCCCCGCCCCCCAAAAAATCTCCTCATTCAAACACATCCCTTTTGTAAAATGAACCTTGTGAAAACAGAGGGAGGGAATTCAGAAATTGACCGTAATGAATACATTTTTCAGAGCAACCATCCCCTTTAGCCTTCAAAGGCAGGAGGTGGTGATCCCCATGCAAAGACACCCCCTCTTATTATTTTTTGGGGGGTGGGTGGGAATGCATTGTGCTCTGCAGCCCTTCTTCAACCAGATGCAACAGATCCGTAAATGGAGGGGCAAGAAACGATAACAGGCAGCTAGCAAATTGTTTGTAAACAAGGTTCCCCTTTTAAATACGATTGCACAAGGAGAGAAGCCCTTAACTGAGCACTGATGTGAATTACAAGTCTGCTCCTGATGTTTTGTTAACGCTCTGAAGCAACTGGTTTTATTTATTTAGTGCATGGCAAATACATGAACGTATAACAAGTCGCAGCTGGACTGCATTGGAGCAACTGCAAAAAAGCGACACTGTAAGTCAGCAAAATTGCCTCGGGTCAAACTTAATTTGCGGCGACTTACACATCCACGTACCCAAGATCACCCTGAATTGTTTTTCTCTCTCTCTCTCTCTCTTTTTTTGCTGTTGTGAAGACAACTGGGGAGTCCTGCTTAGTCAGGTGCGCCCCTCTTTGAGTCACATGCTTGTGTTCTTTTTTTATGCGCACACTTCCTTAGGCGAAGGAGGTGGCGGTGGGAACAGAGCTGTGTGTAACCATAACAGGTGTTCTCCACCTTTCCCGGAATATCCTGATTGTTTCATTTATTTTTGGGAACGAGTCCCCTTCAGGCTGCCAATGAATTCATTCTTGTTTCAATATTTATTTCTTGAATGTTAGATAGTAATTCTGTTGACATCCCTATCATATCTATTCTGGACCATGATAAATGTCTATTTGAATAAAAGGTGTATTGTTTAGTTTTGGCATTACTTTCTCTCCGTGTATCTTTTAGATTTAATTCATCAGCCATTTTAAAGTGGCCGATGAATTAATTCTTCTGCAGGAAGTCCTCGACTTACCACCACAACCGGGCCAATAAATTTCCGTTGCTAAGCGAGGCAGCTGTTAAGTGAATTTTGGCCCCCGTTTTTCCGACCTTTCTCGCTGCATTTGTTAAGCGCATCCCTGCGATCGTGAAGTCCCACGGTTGTTAAGTGAATTGGGCTTCCCCGTTTGAATTGGCTTGTCCGACGGTCACAAAAGGGGAATTACAACTGTACTGAGTACACGCCAGTTGCCAACTGTCCGAGTTTTGATCATGGGACCATGGGAGGCTGAAGTTGTTCATAAGTGTGAAGAAGGGTCATCAATAGGCCACTTTTTTCAGGATCGTCATAACTTTAAAACCATCACTAAAGAAATGACTGTAAAGCCGAGGGCTACAGAGGTGGTATTCAGTCGGTTCTGACCCGTTCTGGAGAACCGGTAGCGGAAATTTTGGGTCGTTTGGAGAACCAGCAAATACTGCCCCTGACTGGCCCCGCCCCCATCTATTATCTGCCTCCTGAGTCCCAGCTGATTGGCTGGCTCTTCTTGGGTTGCCCTGCACAGGAGAACGGAGCTGGAAAGCAGGTTAGGGGGGCAGGAAGGAAGGGGGATTTTGTATATGTAATGACACTGCGACCGTCATAAATATGAACCCGTGGCCGAGCATCTGAATGTTCATCATGTGACCACAGGGAATGTTACAACAGTCAGTAAGCGGGGGAAAATATTCCAAAGTCCTTTTTTTTTTCCCCAGTGCTGTTGTAACTTAACCTGTTTTAGTCACATATCCCTTTTTTTTTCCCCCAGTGCCGGTCACTAAAGAAAACATTTGAATTCTACCTGCTTTTAGCTGGTCAGAGGACCGGTGCAGGTGGAAAGGGTTAGGAGGCTGCAAAGGTTCTCCTGACATCTGATTTTCTAAGCGGGGCCTTTTCAACGCCAGGTTCCTAGAGAGAGCGTAAATGAACAGAACGGACACCTGTCTGACCTTTTTCACTCCCTCGGCAAGGAGATAGCTGGGGGAGACAGTCTTCCGAAATGCCAGCCAACTGCCCTCGCCGAGGGAGAGCTGAGCAGGAAGAGAAAGGGAGAAACACTGAGAAGAGCATCTGTACCGAAGACAGATTCCTCGTGTGTCCAATCACACTTGGCCAATAAAGGATTCTGTTCTATTCTATTCTATTCTATTCTATTCTATTCTATTCTATTCTACTCTACTCTATTCTATTCTATGCTGTTCTCTTCTCTTCCTTCTCTTCTCTTTCTTCCATTCTGTTCTTCATTCCTCTATCCTATCCTATCCTATCCTATCCTATCCTATCCTATCCTATCCTATCCTATCCTATCCTCTTCTAGTCTATTTCTATTTCTATTCTATTCTACGTACACTGAGAGCATTTGCACCAAGACAAATTCCTTGTGTGTCCAATCCCACTCGGCCAATAAAGAATTCTATTCTATTCTATTCTATTCTATTCTATTCTATTCTATTCTATTCTATTCTATTCTATTCTATTCTATTCCTTCTCTTCTCTTTCTTCCATTCTGTTCTTCATTCCTCTATCCTATCCTATCCTATCCTATCCTATCCTATCCTATCCTATCCTATCCTATCCTATCCTGTTCTAGTCTATTTCTATTTCTATTTCTATTTCTATTCTACGTACACTGAGAGCATTTGCACCAAGACAAATTCCTTGTGTGTCCAATCCCACTCGGCCGATAAAGAGTTCTATTCTATTCTTCCTTGAAGAGAGGCCAAAAAAAAAAGGAGTTAAATCCCACAGGCCAAAGTGGAGAGAGCGGAGGGCATTTATACAAAGCCTCCTGCTAACTTCCCGGCTTGTGTTTCAGGTCCTTCCCGGGCCAAAGACCGATCAATACTGCATCAAGTCCAGATTCAGCCACCAAAGGTCAAGGCAAGAGACCAACTGTTTCCAAGAAAGTCAGAAATGGATTTGGACTGTGCCAGTAGGAACTCAGGGAAGGTTTATCTAAAAAACAGCTTAGTGGTGGCTTCTGAAATTCCCCTCCTCTCGCCCCCCACTCCTCTCCATTTGCCTGGGTCTCTCATCCAGGGAAGGGGAGTCACCATGTTGTCCCTAATAGAGTTTTATTTCACCTGCCTGCCATCCCCTGTCGAGGACAAAGCAGCTGTGCAAACAGGTGACTGGCCTGCTAAGATGTCCATTAAAATACCTCCATTGCCTTCTTCAGAACAGGGGAGGTCGTGTGGACCATACTTCCAACCCTTATTCCAAGAAGTTTAATTTAATTCAGATTAACAGGGTTGGAAGGGACCTTGTAGGTCATCTAGTCCAACCCCCTGCCCAAAGCAGTTTAAAGACAGAAGCGAGCCCTGGCACTAAACCCTAAATCTCTCAAGATGAACTAGGTTTCCGGTGATTTGATGGACACATCTAGATCATGTTTTCAGCAGCTTTTACGCAAGCCGTTGCCCCGCCTTGCTGGGAAAGTTTATTTTAGCTTCGTAGCTTAATCTTCAAAGAGGCATTTCCGAGCGGTGCTGCATCCAGGTTTAACCAGCTTTAGATCTGGTTGGGGTTTGTTTTTTTTGAAGCTGGATTGAGTCTCTTTGCTGGGTTTCCTGCACTGTAAAGGCGATTACAAGGATCGTGTGCCTCTGAGTGCCTGAAAACATTCTTTTGTTAACTTATTGCAATTATATTTGCCTACAGAAGTTGTGGATGCTCCAATACTGGAAAATTTTAAGAAGAGATTGGACAACTATTTGGTATAGGGCAGGTTTTCCTGCCTAGGCAGGGGGTTGGACTAGAAGACCTCCAAGGTCTTTTCCAACTCTGCTATTCTGTTCTATTCTGTTTTGTTCTGTTCTGTTCCGTTCCATTCCAAATTTATTCTATTCTACATTTATTCTATTCTATTCTATTCCTAAGTTATTCTATTCTATTCCAAAGTTATGCTATTCTATTCCATTCCATTCCCAATTTATTCTATTTTTCATTTATTCTGTTCTATTCCTAGTTTATTCTATTCTATTCCTAGTTTATTCTATTCTATTCTATTCTGTATTCTTTTCTGTGTTCTGTTCTATTCTATTCTTATTCCTATTCCTATTCTATTCTGTTATCTTGTCTTTTCTTCTCTTCTCTTTCTCCTATTCTATTTTACTCTATTCTTATTCCTATTCTGTTCTACTGTATTTTATTCTATTTTACCCATTTGTCTGAAATAGTATTTTCTACTCTCCTAATGAATGTTGGAGAATCAGGGAGACAGAGAGTAGGAGTGGAAAAGAGATTTGAAGCAACAGATGAAGTCAAAGTGCTGGTTTAGTTCAGAGGCTACAAGAATGAGAAAATAGAAAAGGAAAATCTGTCATGTGAATCTCCATTTAATTTCAGGCTGAGTTTTCCAGTGTTGGGGAAGTTAAACTGATCTATGTATACAATATAAACATCACAGCAAAGTAATATAAGATATGATAGATAGATAGATGCCTGTGCCCCAAAGACTGAGTTGAGTAACGTTTCTTTCTAAGCCATAGGTGGCTGGGTTGAAAAAGCACAAAAATAAGTCAAGTATTTGTGTGTGTTTGCAATCAACCTGTTGGGTAAGAATTGACACAACTTTCTAAAGTACATAGAAAGACTCACTGGATAGCTTTGTAATATTTGCAGCATCCTACAAACTCATTACTTGATGCTCATCAGCAAAGATTTATAGGCTTCGATATAGAAGCAGTTCCTAGAAAATTTCCCCACTGAACACGCCCTCCTGCCAACTTCCCAAAATCAGTTCATCATGTTGTAAATTGAGGATTGCCTGTAGGCTAAAATATCAAAGTCTCCTCCCACGTTCTGTAGTTGAAAGGTCTAAACATCCTTATAGAAGGATCTTGTCTTTCAGTTATTCTTTTTCTTAAACCTAGCTGTTTTTGTTTTTTTAAAAAAACACGAGCCTTTTTGTTCCTTTTATTGATTCCTCTGTGAAAGTCCTCTCTAAATTCTTCTGATAACTTACTTCAAGCGTGCTTTGGTTGCTGTGCCTGCTGAGTAATTCATTTTATAGCTTACCACCCCTTGTAAGTTTAAGATAAATTCCCAACTGGGAGATAAAGAAAGAAAGAGAGACAGAGAGAGAGAGAGAAAGAGAGAGTGAAAAAAAGAAAGAGAGAAAGAGAGAGAGTGAAAGAAAGAA
Source organism: Pseudonaja textilis (assembly GCF_049901715.1). Lineage (NCBI taxonomy): Eukaryota > Metazoa > Chordata > Lepidosauria > Squamata > Elapidae > Pseudonaja > Pseudonaja textilis. Next base: position 4,227,449 of record NC_142007.1, on the reverse strand, counting down.
AGAGAGAGAGAGAGAGACAGACAGACAGAAAGAGAGAGAAAGAGAGAGAGAGAGAGAGAGAGAGGGAGAAGAGAGAAAGAAAGAAAGAAAGAAAGAAAGAAAGAAAGAAAGAAAGAAAGAAAGAAAGAAAGAAGGAAGGAAGGAAGGAAGGAAGGAAGGAAGGAAGGAAGGAAGGAAGGAAGGAAGGAAAGAAGGAAGGATGGATTTGAGGCTTGAGTTGGGCAGATCCCAACAGGAATGGTAACTAAAACTGATTTTTAGGGACGGTTTAATCATCTTTCTCACCTCATTCCCTGCCAGTAAAGTTTGACCATTCAAGAGGCCCCAAATCTTGCTTCCTTGCTCAGCAGGAAACGACCTTGAAAGCACAACCTTCAGGAAGTGAATGGGACTGACTTGCATCTCCTTAAGAGCCATGATGGCTTTCCATGACAACCTGCCTCCTGAAGCAACGGATGGCCGAGAGGGTACCAAAATTTGCCAGCAGCACTGGAGAAAGAGAAAAACAACAACGTGTCCAGATAAATGAATGTGATCAAGACCTTTAAATTTTTTTTCCTTAGGAAGAACACCAAGCCAGGATGAAGCATTTCTTGCACAGTGTCTTTGCCCCTTTTCAATATTCCAATCTTTCCTGCAATTTGCACCAAGTTCTTCCTTTCTGCAACTGCTTTCTGCTGTCTTTTACTATGTTTTTAGCTAAAGGAGGGGAGGAGAAAAGGAAGTCTTTTCTTTCCACTTTTTAAAAACCTTCTAGGTTTCCCCAAGCATCGCTGCATCCCAACCACGAGGACAAGGAGTTTTAGAAAAACAAAAGGAAAGTGAACTCTGTTTAAAACTGTCTTCCTGGCAGACTTGGGAATCTTGTTGGATTTTTGAAACGGGGAGGGGACAGATAGGGAGGGGCGGGGAGGGAAGGGAAGGAGATAAAAGAAGAAGGAAAGGAGGAAGAGAAAAGGGAAAGGGAAGGAAGAAGAAAAGGAGGAGGAAAGGAAAGGAAGAAAGAGAGGAAGAAAGGAAGAAAAGAGAGGAGGAAAGGAAAAGAAGAAAGGAAAGGAAGAAAGAAAAGGAAGAAAAGAAAGAGGAGGAAAGGAAAGGAAGAAAAAAGAGAGGAAGAAAGGAAGAAAAGAGAGGAGGAAAGGAAAGGAAGAAAGAAAAGGAAGAAAAGAAAGAGGAGGAAAGGAAAGGAAGAAAAGAGAGGAGGAAAGGAAAGGAAGAAGAAAGGAAAGGAAGAAAAGAGAGAGAAGGAAATGAATGGAAGAAAGGAAAGGAAAGACCATTTTCTCTTTGTATGAATTGCCCCTCTAAATTTGCTTCTTTCTCAAAAAGTAGGAAGGAATGGGAGAAATGGGGGTGGGCAGGCCTAGGAATTATGTTCTTACATTCTTTAAAAATAAACTTTCTTTTAAGATCTAAAGGGAGAAACAGGCCTCCCTCTCTGCGGCTGGTTTGAAACACGCAAAATGTTGCTTTGGAAAAGAAAAATGGAATAGAGAAAAGATAAGGAAGTTAAGAGAGAGCATGAAATAGGGTGAGAAAATCAAAAGCGCTCTCTTCCTGCCTCATTTCAGACAAGGGGAACGAGTTGGTCAGCATTCCTGGGTAATCTTTTTAGCTCTGGCCCTCCCACCCACCACCCCAAATCTCATTTCTCCCCACACAGGAGCCCTGGGAAGCATTACCAATCTTCCAAGCATCCGGAGAGTGGAGGTTGGAGGTTTTCACAGCCCAAGAAGCCAACGCCACAAATCCCAGACACAGATCTCTGGGCGTGAGGACCAGCTGAAGAGGCCTCTCTGAATTAAAAAGAAGAAGAACCAAGGTGGTTAAGAAAGGAGGAGCTTTGGAATCAGTGGTGCTCAGAGGACATCTAGCCTGACCCCACCCCACCCCGCTTAGCGCAGGATCCGGGCATCCAAAAGTATGGTCCTAGGACCCTTCGATCTCCCTCAAAACCCTCCACAGGGGTTCAGGAATCAAAATTATTTGCCAGCCTAGGTTGAAAAATAATATCCTATTTCCCCCCAAAATATGACCTACCTTGAAAGTAAGTCCTAGCTGGATTTTACACATGCGCCAATATAAGCCCTACACCCAAAATAAGCCCTAATTAAGACCCCGCCCACTCCAAAGACCACGGTGAAAATTAAGCTAGGGTGGGGATGCAGGGTGGTGGAGCTGCCCTACTACTTACCTTTGGACAGTTGTAGCCAGGCCTCGCACACCCCGACACCTGCCTTGCAGGCCCATTTCTTCTGCAGCCAGCAAGTCTGGCCAGGCTTTCCTGAAGGCCTCTGTAGCTGGTAATAAAGCTCTGGATCGATCCAGAGCTCAGTTATCGGCTGCAGAGGCCTTCAGGAAAGCCTTGTCGGTTGCAGAAGAAGTTCCTGAAGGCCTCTGACAGCGAAAAAGAGGCAGGGGCCGATGTGCGCAAGTGAGGTTAGCCAGTGGATGACTTCCCCCGAAAATAAGACCTGGTGCCTTTTTGGTGGCAAAAAAAATATAAGACAGGGCCTTATTTTCGGGGAAACAGGGTACAATACACAAAGTCTTCAGCTTATGATCACAACTGGGGACTGGGAACTTCCATCGCTAAGCGATCACACAGTAGTGCACAATTTGACAAGTGTTTTTCCCATGCTTGTTAAACGAACCACGTGGATGTTAAATGAGTCAGGTTTCCCATGGGGATTTCAACTTGTCAGAAACCAGCTGATCAGGGGATTCCAAGACGCCGCAACTATTGTAAATAGATGCCGGGTGCCAAGGCCCCAATTTTTGCGCAGGTGATTGTGGGCAGTGATGTACGAACCATTAAACAGACTAAGTACATGCTTAGGACACCAGGGCCAAAGTGGGCACCACAAAGTTGAGAATATGGCTTCCTTTGTACCGTAATGTACAAAGGAGGGGAGAGCGCCAAGATTTGTCAGTGCTCAGGGCACCAGTGAGCCTTAATCCGCCACTGATTGTGGGGACACTGTTTCCATTACACAATGGTTAATTATGCACAATACAAGAAAGAGGTTGAGACTCTAGAAAGAGTGCAGAGAAGAGCAACAGAGAGTATTATGGGGCTGGAGGTTAAAACATACAATGAACGGTTGCTGGAACTGGGTCTGGCTAGTCTAGGGAAGAAAAGGACCAGGGGAGATAGGAGAGCAGCCTTCCAAGATTTGAGGGGCTGCCCCAGAGAGGAGGAGGGGGTCAAGCTATTCTCCAAAGCACCCGAAGGCCAGACAAGAAACAATGGGTGGAAACTCATCAAGGAGAGAAGCAACTTAGAACTAAGGAGAAATTTCCTGACAGCGAGGAACAATTAACCGGTGGAATGACTTGCCACTAGAATTTGTGGGTGTTCCATCCCTGGAGAGGAAGAGACTGAAAAACCATTTGTCTCAAATGGCCTGAGATCTCCTGCTTGAGCAGGGAGGGGTTGGACTAGAAGACCTCCAAGGTCCCTTTCAACTCTGTTATTCTGCAAAATATTCATTAAATGTCACTTTTTTCCACCACTGTAAGAAATAAGTACATTCAAAAATAAAAATGGTATATAAGATTTCACCCGTGGGGGTTGGACTAGATGACCTGCAGGGTCCCTTGCCTCTCTGTTAACCTCTTATCAAATGAAATATATCTCCCTGTATATACATGCTTTGCTTTTATATTTTTGACATGATCCATTGTTAAGCCTTTTTATATTTTTTATCTAAATCCTCTTTGTTTTCAAGGATCCAAGGTTTTTTGTTGTTGTTGTTGGCTTTGAGTTATTTCCAACACCGCAAAAAATTCTCAGTCTAGCCCTCGTTCTGGTAATTTTCCAACCAAGCCCTGATTCTGCTTAATTTTGTATTGAAATCAGCCAAGACTGTTCTAGGTGGTTGTCTGTTTCACAGGAACTGTTTCCAGGGGGATGACCTTCGAAAGGAGATGGGTGCCAGATTTGATAATCCATAAATCTGCAGCTCAGGATAGATGGCTGTTTGTCCCGCAGACGTTCGGTCACCAGAACTGAATTGAACAAATACAACAGCCTGGTACACGAACGACTGCAGGAAAACAACCCAATTCGGAGGGGATTGGTTTGGTTTTGCAACCCAACAAGACAGGCACAGACTTCAGAGAGTAATTAGGACTGCAGAAAAAGTAGCAATTGCTACCAACCTGCCTTCCATGGAGGACCTGTATCCTGCACGAGTCAAAAAGAGGGCTGGGAAAATATCTACTGACCCCTCACACATCCTGGACATAAACTGTTTCAATTCCTTCCCTCAAAATGACGCTCTAGAGCACTGCACACCAGAACAAGGACAGTTTTTTTCGTCCATGCCATCACTCTGCTAAACAAATAATTCCCTCAACACTATCCAACTATTTACCAAGTCTGCACTACTGTTACTATTCATCTTCTCATCACTCCTTATTACCCACTTGTGACTGTAGGACTAACTTTGTCGTTTGCATCCTTACGATCTATATCAACTGTTTCCTAGTATGATTTAATTGTTTATTGTATCCTATGACTATATTCTATTTACTATATACCCTATGACTATATAACCCTGTGACTACTATTAAGTGTGGTACCTTATGATTCTTGACTCTGGACAAATGTATCTTTTCTTTTATGGACACTGAGAGCATTTGCACCAAGACAAATTCCTTGTGTGTCCAATCACACTTGGCCAATAAAGAATATTCTATTCTATTCTATTCTATTCTATTCTATTCTATTCTATTCTATTCTATTCTATTCTATTCTATTCTATTCCAACATTCCATTATTTAATTCGTGCAATGTATTTGTGGAACAGGGCTCTGGGATTTATTCTGCCTGCTGGAGAAATTGTGACTATTTTTCTTCTTTCTTTTTCACCTAATGATAAAAAACTCCAGGTTGTTGCCACAATAAGAAATAAGAAAAACACAGCCCATCTTCAGACCCCATGATCACAGCCAGCCAAATAAAAATCCCCTTTTCTCAAAGACCTCAATCTTAATCTCCACTTGGCCGAGAGGTCGAGGCTGCGATAGATAAACCACCATCGTGGGTTTAAAAAAAAAAACATTCAAAGGTCATTCTTGGCTTAAGTTCCAGAGAGAGAGAGGGGGGGGCCCCTTTTCATCTACTGGGTTTGTTTGTGTCTCTCAAGTGCCGCTGAAGTACAAAATTTTCCTTTGGTGTCCCAGATCTCTTTTCTATCCAAGGTCAGGAGCCCAATTTAGAGTTGGAAATAACTCAAAGGGGGAGAGAGAGAGAGAGAGAAAGAGAGAGACGTTCTCTAACTCAACACCTCTTGGCCAATTCTGCAAAAGGGTGTTTAGCCTTCAACGGGGGTTGCAAAAACAAAAAATAAAAGATTGCTAGAGCTGTGTATTCATTCAGCCCCACAACAGACACGTTTCTCCTTAATGGGTTACGAAGCAGAAAAACCTCTCCGGTATCTACAAAAACAGCATCGTTTCAGCTACTGCCCTGCCTCGTTCACAGATTTTAATGTTCGTAATATTTCCCTTGCAAGCAACATTCCTGCACTTTCCCACAGTTTCTTTGGTCCAGACAAAACCCAACCTTTTGAAAGCTGTGTGCAATGTCTTGCAACGCACAATCCTGGGATTCTGCTAATATGGCCAAGCCAAATGCTGGGTTCATTTTTGGAGGATTGGAAGAGCCGGTCTACGATAGCGGTCTTCCAATATTTAAGGGGCTGTTGCAGAAAGGTAGGACTTTCTACAAAGCACCTGAGGGCAGGACAAGAAGGAAGAGAGAACCAACCTAGAACTTAAGGAAATATTTCCTGACGGCAAGAATGATTCATCGGTGGAATAATTGGCCTACAGAATTGGTGGCTTTTCCGTTACTCGGAGCTGACATGGTTATAGGCTAGAGGTCTCCAAACTTGGTTGTTTGTCTGGAGTGGCCTGGGATCTCTTGAACAAACAAGGGTTGTTCTCTAGTCTTTCCTGTTTAAAATATTGATTTTGTCCAGACAGGCTAAGCTAGACTGCCAGTTAAGACTGACAAATTGGTTAGGCCACTAAAGTAGGAAGGATTCGGCAAATAATGCCATATGTGATCTTTTCAAGTCTTGCATTGACGGGGGTACAAAAGATCTCACATGAAAAACTGTATTTTAGGTGGGCATGAATTTATAAGTTCCCCAGGAAAGATAGTCCACAGATTTCCGAAGCCTGATTTAGCAATGATACTTAGGAATGTTATTATTAGAGAATGCAGGTTAAGGCAGAACCTCAATTAAGGATGGGTTAGGATTAGGTCATACTGGAGGAAAATACATACTTGGGAGGAAAAAAGTGATAAAGGAACATATAGATTTAAAACCAGAAATATTTCTGTTGGGTATCACACCCCAAAAATATAATAAAGGGACTATGCATCTAATACTACATGTGTTAACAGTAGCTAGAATTGTATTTGCACAACATTGGAAAGGTGTGGAGATCCCTACAGAAGAGAAAATAATAAGAAAAAAAATAGTAGAATGTGCAGAAATGGGTAGATTAACACTTGAAATTAAAGAGAAGGAAGATAAGGAATATTTTGAAATATGGGATTTGTTTTATTAATGGTTAACTAACAGAAACAGAAGTTAGAATACTTAAAATGATAAGGGGATTCATTTTACTATGAGGGCTTATGTTGGTATGTTTATTATTAACATGATTTAGTATTAACAAATAATAAGTCTTACTATTATGTCGAGAAAATACTGTTACTATATGACCACTACTGATGAACATTATTGCTGTTAGGATGCTGACCATGGCTCAAATTAACTGTAACCAGACAACACACTGTTTATATCAGGGGTCTTCAAACTTGACAGCTTTAAGACTTGTGGACTTCAACTCCCAGAATTCCTCCTACAGTCAGGTTAGCTCAGGAAGTCTGGGAGTTGAAGCCTGCAAGTCCTAAAGTTGCCAAGTTTGAAGACCCTTGGTTTATATAGATATTGAAGCGGTTGCTCTTTCTTTATATAGTAAAAATAAAAAAAAAACTATTTTTTTTAGAAGGCTAGGAAAGAATGAATACCTGGTTTAAAGACAGCTACCCCGAGGTTTTCTGGTCTTGGGGATGTTCTGTCCAGAAGCGTTGGAGATATGAGCATCACTCTTGGTTGAGATCCTCTCCGCTTTGGCCGCGATCTGAGAAAGCGAACTGGCCTGCTTGCAAGGGATGTTAAAGTTCTCACGGCCTTCTTTAACTCTGAAGCTGGCACAGCCAAGAGGTTGGGCCTATGGTGGCTCTTGGCTTGTGGTTGGTGCACAAAGAAGTGCTCATACACCTCTGGGAATCCCATGGGGTCGGTGCTCGTGTTGGATGGTGGCTCTTCCAAGTCAGTGGATGGAACCAAACCATGGGCAGAGCTGAAGGTTGTCTCAGATTTGCTCCGAGTCTCCTCTTCAATCATAGGCTCACCTACATCCTGGAAGAAATATTCGTACATTTCAGGACCTGACATGGCTGGTAGCTCTGATGGACGGCCGTGGCTGGTCTTCCACGAAGTTCCCTCCTGCAACGGCGGCCTCTCTACTTCATGGAGATCATCCAAGAAGAAGTAGTCGTAGACCTCGGGCCACGTCACGTTGGTTGAAACTTCTTCTGGACAGCCATGGGATTTCAGTTGGTAGGGAACGAGTCTCGGGTTTTCTGGAGTCCTAGTTGGGGACTCTCCTTCAGGTGGGATGGCCAGGTCAAGAGGGAGACAAGGTTCTCCATTATTCTGCCTTTCCATCTTTCCTGACGAAGCGGCAGGCCCTCTGTGGTCAACCTCCAAAGATGCGTCTGGAGACCCATCTTCTTCCAGGGCTTCTGGGCATCCTTCCACCCCGTTGTCCTTGGCTTGATTTCCCTCTTGAGAGGTATTAGGGCTTAAGTTCCTGCTGTGGTCTTCTGCTGCCTTCTCTGTTTCCGGGACATCCTCTTCTTTTTTTCCAGAAGTCCTTGACCTACTGCTGACCAACAGTGGTCTTAGCTGGACCGAATGTTCTTGAGAAGAAGGGGAATGTGTTTCCTGGAAGGAGGCCCTCAAGGCAACCTGGAGACACTTGACTTCCTTCTCTGGATCCTCAGCTTCTCCAGAGGTTGGAGAAAGAACGGAAGAAACCCCGAGAGAACTGGGATCTAGAGCTACGTCTCTCAGCTTGGGAAATCCAAGTTTTTCAGAAACGGCGGTGTGGCTCGTTGACCCTGGAGAAGCAGTCAGGGAAGTATGGTCTTGGGGATACTTTGCTTCCAAGCCATTTGCTCCCTCTGGACTCTCCGTTGTCGAAGTGAGGGGCAGTACCACCAAAGGTTTTTCTCCCGTCTCTGGCCTCGGATGTGGTTCCTGTGAATCTTTCTCTTGGGTGATGTGGGCTTCTGTCTTAGTTTTGGGATCCATGAGCCAACCTAGAATAGAATAGAATAAAACAACAGAGTTGGAAGGGACCTTGGAGGTCTTCTAGTCCAACCCCCTGCCTAGGCAGGAAACCCTACACCACTTCAGACAAATGGCTGTCCAATCTCTTGTTTAAAACATCCAGTGTTGCAGCATTCACAACTTCTGGAGGCAGGTTGTTCCACTGACTAATTGTTCTAACTGTCAGGGAATTTCTCCTTAGTCCTAAGGTGCTTCTCTCCTTGGTTAGTTTCCACCCATTTCTTCTTGTCCTCCCCTCAGGTGCTTTGGAGAATAGCGTGACTCCCTCTTCTTTGGGGCCGCCCCTGAGATATTAGAAGACTGCTATCATGTCTCCCCTAGTCCTTCTTTTCATTAGACATACTCAGTTCCTGCAACCGTTCTTCCTATGATTTAGCCTCCAGACCCCTCATCCTCTTTGTGGCTCTTCTCTGCACTCTTTCCAGAGTCTCAACATCTTTTTTACATCGTGGTGACCAAAACTGGATGCAGTATTCCAAGTGTGGTTTTACCAAGGCCTTATAAAGGGATATTAACACTTCACATGACCTTGATTGTATCCCTTTGTGTATGCAGCCTAGAACTGTGTTGGCTTTTTTGGCTGCTGCTGCACACGGCTGGCTCCTATTTATGTGATTTGTCCACTAGGACTTCAAGATCCCTCTCACAGTTACTATTGAGCAAGGTAGCACCTACATTGTCCCTGTGCATTTGGTTTTTCTTGCCTGAATGTAGAACCTTACTTTTTTCACCCTTGAATTTCGTTTTTGTTAGATAGCGCCCAAGGTTCAAGTCTATCAAGATCCTTCTGTATCTGATGTTACCTAACTTACCTACTGTTCCTGCGCTGTCTTCTTTGGCAACAGAGAGAGGGACAGAGCTGGTGGCCGGCCTTGGTAGATGAGGGTTCAAAGGGAGGCTGGAGAGCGGGCTTGGGAAGGCCTGGGAAGGCCGGAAGGCTTGCTGACTTCTGCAGAGAAACCTACTGACGGAGCCTAAATCGCTTTCATCTTCGCTGCCAGAGAAAGCATCTTCCGCAAGCAGGTGCCCACCTGGGACATCGCAGGGGAGACGGCTAGCTTTGGGGTGGGCTGCTGAGCCCTTCTTGCCTTCAGCCTCCCCTTCCTCGAGATCACCCAGGAGCTGGTCTTCAGCAGTGGCCAAAGCTGGGGGGATCAAACGGCACTCTTCGGAGACGAAGTAAAATTCAGCCCAATCGCGGTCGTTCAGCTGGATGCTGTATTCAAAATTTTCCATCTGGAGAGAGAAATTTTGGTGGAGTTTGGAGGGGAAGAGAGAGGGGACGGGGTGGAGAGTGAGATGCTCTGTGAGAACAGAAAAGGAAGGTCCTTTTGGTAGCGGAAGATCTTAATATGTGTTATGTATATAGGGCTACCCGTCTTAAAAACATAACTCTGGAGGGCAGACAATCTATCTATCTATCTATCTATCTATCTATCTATCTATCTATCTATCTATCTATCTATCTATCTATCTATCTATCATCTAAAAAGCAAAATACCACTCACACATCATCACAAAATCTCCAGAACTGTAAAGCCTACAAACTTGAAATTTGGTACATATGTTCCTCTTAGCTTATAGATGCTCACTAAGAGAGGATTTTTCAATATGACCCTCAGAGCATTAGTATTTCCTGTATTATTATTATTAAAACGCTCTGATGCTCAGGAGCCTTATGTCCCCTTTCCACCCCAAAAAAAGAAACCTCTTCCAAATGCAAAGCTACAAGCAGAGGAGAGGAGTTTCAGTTTCAGTTTCGGGGCACCAAGCAGCTTTAGTACAGAACAGTTGAGCTAAGCCACACCTAGGCTCCTCGCTGTCTCCTTCTTGCTCGCCCTGCAAATACTGTTTCAGTTTTCAAACAGCCCTCAACTGTCGGGCTTAGTTTTTGGAGAGGAAAATAAACGGGGGGTGGGGGCGGGATGTGCCTCTGCCTACCAGCATCCATTGGTATTATTCTGGCTAGTGTCCTGTCATTCACCTCAATAGGTGAATCAAGGAGAAAAGCAACTTAGAACTTAGGAGAAATTCCCCGACAGTGAGAACAATCAACGGGTGGAACAAAAGTTGTGTGTGCTTCCATCACTGGAGGCTTTTAAGCAGAGACTGGACAATAACGTAGGGCCTCCTGTTTGAGCAGAGGGTGGGGTTGGACTAGAAGACCTCCAAGGTCCCTTTCAACTCTGTTATTCGGTTCTGACCTTCCAGGCTGATTCAAAAGTCCTTGGGGTGTCCCAATCCAACAGGGCTGTTTGTTCCTTCAGCGTCTGAAGGAGTTTTGTTTGTATCTTCCGACAGCAAATGAAGGTGCCAAGGGGGTCAGGGGGGAGGAAACCTCTCCCAACTCAGAAGATTTTGTAGATCCTACCTTGCAAACAGCTTATGCCAGGGATGGGGCCATGCTGGGAAGTGCCCGTGAAGTCTCTCCCAGGAAGGCATGATGCAGTGCCCGGTGCCCTTCAGACTGGGAACAGGGGTAACGCCTGCCCGGAAGAGGACAGCTTTGCAGGCCCAAAATAGTTCTCTCTCTCTCTCTCTCTCTCTGACCAGTCACGTGAAACTCTGCAAAGGCGAAAAAGGCCGATCTAAAATAGCAAGTAAGATGCTCCGATGCGGTCATGCCACTCCTCCCAGCTTACCAGGAAGACAGTTTCTTTTTCAGAACTTTGGCCTCAGCTGGCTAATTTGCTGCCAAGGGGTAAACAGCACGCGGGTTTTGCAGCAGGCTGGTGGTAGTTGATATACAACGTGTGTGTGCGCGCGTGCTCCTCTGCACTTCTATAACTGTCTGGTTTGGTTGTGCAACCCAACAGGACAGACACAGACTCCAGAGATTAACTAGGACTGCAGAAAAACTAATGGCTACCAACCTGCCTTCCATGGGGGACTTATATACTGCATGAGTGAAAAAAGAGGGTTGTGAAAATATCTACAGACCCCTCACATCCCGGACATAAACTGTTTCAACTTCTTCTCTCAAAATGACGCTATGGAGCCCTGCACACCAGAACAACTAGACACAAGGACGGTTTTTTCCTCCATGCCATCACTCTGCTAAACAAATAATTCCCTCAACATTGTCCAACTAGTTACAAAGTATGTACTACTATTACTATTAACCTTCTCATCACTCCTTATCACCCCTCCCTTCCCACTTGTATGACTGTAACTTTCTTGCTTGTATCCTTACGATTTATATCGACTGTTTCCTAGTATGATTGGATTGCTTATTGTACCCTATGACTATTATTAAGTGTTGGACCTGATGATTCCTGACTCTTGATGAATGTCTCTTTTCCCTTAAGGACACTGAGAGCATTTGCACCAAGACCAATTCCTTGTGTGTCCAATCACACTTGGCCAATAAAGAATTCCATCTATTTGCATTCTCCTTTTCACGCTGTTTCCAAGCTCTGTCTTGGAGAGTTAAAGGGGTGTAGTAGCTTTCCAGACTGGGTGTGGGATGAGGTGCCCTTGAGCGTGGAAGCTGGGATCGAATGTCCAGATGCCTGCTGGAGTGCTCCGTGATAGGAATTAAATAACAACAATAATAATAATAGCCAGGCTCTCGGAGAGAGGGCCACAGTGCGAGAATAAATATTCGCTTTTCAAATATTACTAAATGCTTGTGGAGATTCTCAGTCTTCCAGACATGGTTGTCCCAAAGGGGCCTTTGATCAAGAGGCAACTGGACTTTCTTGGCTTTCCCTTGAAGATGTTTCGCTTCTCATCCAAGAAGCTTCTTCGGCTCTGTTTTAAAATATTACTTTTTGTCCTATGTAAAGACTTGGCTCCCGGGGAATTAATGGACAGGGGTGATTTTCAATAGCCTTCCTTCCAGATGTTTTCAGGACTTCCCAGTCTAGCCTCTGGTTTTCCTGGTAGCCTCACATCCCTGCACTGGTGATGTTCCCTAGTTGGGTCATGAAACGTCTTCAAGACAACCACCAAGCTCAGAGGAGGAGGAGGAGGAGGACAAAGGAGGAGGAGGAGGAAGAGGAAAGGAGAAGGAGGAGGACAAAAGACCCAACAGTCCTCCTCTTCCTTCTTCTACTTCTCGTTATCCTCCACTCTGCAAATCCCAATCCCTTCTGGCACTGATGAAGTTACCTAGTTGGGTCGTGAAACGTCTGCAAGAAAACAATCAAGCTCAGAGAGCCCTAAGGACCCCAAAGTCGTCGCTCTCCTCCTCCTCCTCCTCCTCCTCCTCCTCCTCCTCCTCCTCCTCCTCCTTTTTTCCTGCAAATCCCAATCCCTTCTAGCACTGATGAAGTTACCCAGTTGGGTCATGAAATGTCTGCAAGAAAACAATCAAGCTCAGAGAGCCCTAAGGACCTCAAAGTCATCATTCTCCTCCTCCTCCTCCTCCTCCTCCTCCTCCTCCTCCTCCTCCTCCTCCTCCCTGCAAATCCTTCTGGCACTGATGATGTTACCTAGTTGGGTCATGAAACGTCTTCAAGACAACCACCAAGCTGAAAGAACACCAAGGACGCCACAGGTCAACCCTGAGTTACGAATTTCTCCCCTCTCCTTCACAAGGTGCCAAGATGCCCAATGTCCTCTGTTCCTCTAATCCGCTTCCTTCCCCCTCCCCCTCCTTCTTATGGAAAGCTGGGCCAGAAAGGCTGAGTCAGACAACCCGCAAATCTGGGACACCAGAAGCAGACAAAAAACAAATCTCCCAGACGGGCTGATGCAGAAGTTAAAAGTGGGAACAGCCATTAATTCGGTTGCAAGTAAAAGCCACAAGGCTTCGTATCACACAGGATTTCAACACCCTCTATTTAGGCCCCGTTAAGATCTCAAAACTGGGTTGGTGACAAATATTTATTTTTTCAGGTCTGAGGTTCCTGGGTTGACCTGGTTATGTTTATCTGAGAGCTGTTTTATGCCTTGTGGAAATGAACGGCTGGAAAGAAAACAGAATAAACCAAACGTGGATACTTTTCCTATGTAGAACAAAGGTGAGGCAATGAGAGAGCTGCAGTGTTGATGGCAGAGGAGCTGGTCCTGGTTGGAAAAACAAGGAGGGAGTTTTGAACCAAGATCTGAAAGGGGTCCTTAGAGGTCATCCAGATCAACCCCTTGCTCAGGACAGAAATTTTATCTGATTCTCACCAGCCTCCTTTTAAACATAACAGCGTGCCAAGGTCACCTAAGTCATCTTTTACACAAAATATTTGCTTTTCCACTTCTTCATTCTCACCTCACCCAAATGATGCATTTTCAAATATTTAGTACTTCAAATTATCTCCTCGTAATCTTTCCCCCTTTGTTTAGATTTGGCCATCTGAGTTGCAATATGGAGAGAAACAAACGTTTTCTTTTTTTTTTTTACAGCCATTGGGTATTCTTTGCAAAGGGACCGTCTCTGTCCATTTGCCTTCAGCTAAAGTACATCACCCCCAAAAGTTTGCATCTTATTTAAGAGCTGCGAATGAAGTTACTTTGCTAATCTTGGAAATATTTCTGGGGCTCTGGCTCCTTTTGAAACAAAACCACCTTTTTCAAGAAAATCCATGCATTTGGAAAGCTGTGACATGACTGACTGACCGACCGATTGATCGATTTTTAAATATAGCACAATGTCAAACTTGATCAAGACAGGAGGAATAACAATTTTGGCTGAGGTCTGCCACCTGCTGGCCATAAAGCAGAAAAGCAACAATCCCCGTTGCCACTGATTTGAAACTACTGAAAAAAAAGCGAAAAAGGACAGAAACTTTACAGTGGAAAGTGCTTGGTTTTTTTCTAACATTTTCCTCTTTTTTCTCTCTTTCTTTTCCTTCCCTTTTTGACGGAGAGTGCTGTGATCTCAAAAGTTTGCACGCTATTTTGACCTCGGAAAGATATTGTTATAATATGGGATGTATCACCTCCCTTAACAGAATAACAGAGTTGGCAGGGACTTTGGAGGTCTTCTAGTCCAACCCCTTGCTCAGGCAGGAAACCCTACACCACTTCAGACAAATGGTTATCCAATCTCTTCTTTAAAATGTCCAGTGTTGGAGCATTTACAACTTCTGGAAGCAAGTTGTTCCTCTGATTCGTTGTTCTAACTGTCAGGAAATTCCTCCTTACTTCTAAAGTCGCTTCTCTCCTTGGTTAGTTTCCACCCGTTGCTTCTTGTCCTGCCTTCAGGTGCTTTGGAGAACGTCTTGACTCCCTCTTCTTTGGGGCAGCCCCTGAGATATTGGGACAAAGCTATCATATCACCTCCCTTCCCAGTCCTTCTTTTCATTAAATTAGAGTCTAGTTACTAGACATACCCAATTCCAGCAATTGTTCTGTATGTTTTAGCCTCCAGTCCCCTCATCCTCTTGGTTGCTCTTCTCTGCACTCTTTCTAGAGTCTCCACATCTTTTTTATATCGTGGTGACCAAAACTGGATGCAGTACTTCAAGTGTGGCCTTACCAAGGCCTTATAAAGGGCTATGATGCACAAGCCTCTGTTTTCTTTGAACCATGATTCTTTCTATCACTAGATGTCACTCAAGGACAGAGAACCTGACTGAAGTAAAATTCATCCATTAAGGGCAAATGTTATTATTCTCTGGGCTAAAAGCCATTTGACCTCTCCCACAAGATCAGGTGTTAGAGGCAAAGCTTTTCAGCAACTGGCTCTTCTCGATCCAAAATGAGGATCCAAAATGATGATGGAATTAGCAACCAAGTCCATCTCTTATCACCTTCTCACACAGGGAGCCCTGAGATCTCTTTTCCATCTGGAGTTGGAAGAAGAGAGATGGGCAGTTAGGAAATGTGATAGATAGATAGATAGATAGATAGATAGATAGATAGATAGATAGATAGATAGATAGATAGATAGATGATAGACAGACAGACGTGGGGGGGGGGAGAGAGAGAGATGATAGACAGACAGACAGGGGAAGAGAGAGAGAATGATAGGTAGATGATAGACAGAGAGACAGGGGAGAGAGAGAATGTTAGATAGACAGATAGACAAGAGATGATAGGTAGGTAGGTAGATAGATAGGAAATAGGGAGAGAGAGATAATGATAGACAGAGAGTAGATGACGGAAAATGATAGATAGCTACATGATAGAAGATAGACAGACAGATAGGCACACAGATAGGCAGGCAGGCAGGGAGAAAGAGGGAGGGAGATAATGATAGACAGACAATTAGATAGATAGATAGATAGATAGATAGATAGATAGATAGATAGATAGAAAGATAGATAGATAGATAGATAGATAGAAAGATAGATAGACAGACATATAGATAGATAGATAGATAGATAGATAGATAGATAGATAGATAGATAGATAGATAGATAGATAGATAGATAGATAGATAAAGATAGAAGACAGATAGATTGGACAGACAGACAGACAAGAGGCAGACATTCTTCTTGCATCTTCCTCCTGCAAACAGCTGAGCTTTTAGTTGAAGAACACAGAACAACAGGGACGGGAGGGACCTTTGGAGGTCTTCTAGTCCACCCACCCCCGCTCAAGCAGGAGATCCCAGGCCACTCCAGACAAGTAACTGTCCAGCCTCTTCTTGGAAGCCTCCAGGGGCAATGGAAAATTGTGCTGGCAGCAGACCAACATTCCCTGCCTGGTTCCACCGGGAGCAAAACGTCAAAGCCAGGCTTGAGGTCTGTGGCTTTCAATTTGTCTTCCTCCCACGCGTGCCCCCCCTTTCCCTCTCTTCTCCCTCCCTCCCACCCACCCGTCTCCAAGTGGCCTTCTGGGCCTCAGAGGGACTAGCGCTGGGTTTTTTTTTCCCCTCTTTCGCCCACCCTGGAGAAGGAAGAGAAGGAAGAGAGGACTGCTCACCATCACCCCCACATATTGCACTCCTGTGGGCAGGAGGGGGGAGGGAGGGAGGGTCTGGCTTCCCCACTCAATCTGGACTGAATTAGAGCAGCCATTTGCAAAGGAGGGGCAGGGAAGGGGGAGCAGACACACAGAGACCGGCAGGCAGGGACAACCCTGGAAAAGATGGTTGGCACAAGGCACGTGTCGAAATTGTGTTAGCCGCCACAAGGGAGCTTTGGTGCCTGCAACATCAACTCCCACAGAGTCCGCCTCGCCCCCTTGTTGTACTGCGCCCGGTTTTGGTCACCCAGGTGGAGACTCTGGAAAGAGTGCAGAGAAGAGCAAGCAGGATGATGAGGGGACTGAAGGCTGGAACGTACAATAAGACGGTTGCAGGAACTGGGCCTGGCTAGTCTAGGGAAGAGAAGGACCAAGGGAGACAGGAGAGCATCTTCCAATATTTGAGGGGCTGCCCCAGACAGGAGGAAGGGGGTCAAGCTATTCTCCAAAGCACCGAAGGCCAGACAAGGAATAATGGATGGAAACGGGTCAAGGAGAGATTTAATCTGAAAATAAGGAGGAATTTTCTGACAGGGAGAGCAATCAACCAGCTTGTATTCAGAAGTTGTGGGAGCTTCATCTCCGGAGGCTTCCAAGAAGAGATTGGACTGCCATTTGTCAAAAATGGTGTAGGGTCTCCCGCTTGGGCGGGGGGGGTTGGACTAGATGGCCTACAGCCTTCCAACTCTGTTAATCTGTATCATCCCAACCTGCCTTTCTTTCATCCCAGAGTCCTCAAGTAGTCCTTGACTTACAGCCATTCGTTGGGTGACCATTTGAAGCTCTGAAAATAGTGACTTCTGACCGTTTTCACTCTTGTGACTGTTGCTGTGTCCCCATGGTCATGTGATCAAAATTCGTACGCTTGGCAACTGGCATATACTTATGACGGTTGCAGTGTCCAAAGGGGGTCATGTGATCCCCTTTGGCGAGCTTCGGACAAACTGAATCTGGGAGAAGCCACATTCACTTAACAATCGTGTTGACTAACTTAATATCTGCCGTGATTCCCTGTAACTCCATTAAATAAGAGGAAGGGGAAGGGGGAGGGAGGGAGGGAGGGAGGGAGGGAGGGAGAGAAGAAAGTGAGAAAGAAAGAAAGAAAGAAAGAAAGAAAGAAAGAAAGAAAGAAAGAAAGAAAGAAAGAAAGAAAGAGGGAGGAAAGGAGGGAAGGAAGGGAGGAACATAAGAAAGAAAGAGAGGAAGAAAAGAAGATGAGAAAAAAGAAATAAAAGAACATAAGAAAGAAAAAGAGAGAGGAAGAAAAGAAGATGAGAAAGAAAGAAAAGGAAGGAAGGGGGAAGAAAGGGAGAGAGAGAGAGACAGAAAGAAAAAAGAAAGACAGAAAAAATACATAGGAAAGAAGGAAGGAGGAAGGTAGGGAGACAGAGAGAAAGAAAGAAAAAGAAAAGAACATAAGGAAAAAAGAGAGAGAAGAAAAGAAGATGAAAAAGGAAGGGAAGGAAGGAAAGAGACAGAGAAAGAAAGAAAGAAAGAAAGAAAGAAAGAAAGAAAGAAAGAAAGAAAGAAAGAAAGAAAGAAAGAAAGAAATATAAGAGTCCTTATGCTCTGTATCTCATCACTTTTATGGAGAGAGAGTTCAGCCGGCACCTTCATCCCGTCCGTCCCCCCCATTAAGTCCAGCAGGGGATCCCCAAAAGCTGGGCAGTGGCCCCCGAAGAGCAGAGCCACCAGGTACCCCTCGTGGCCAAAGGTTCAAGCCTGGTTCTCGGAGGGGCTTCCCCCACTTTCTCTCTTTTCCACCCCACCTCTTGGGAGCCCCACAGCAAGGGCTTGGCCCTTCTCTCTCTCCCCACCACCACCCCCGCCCCCATATAGGCATCTTAACAAGGCCTGGAACCGAAGCGAAGAAGGGGGGGGGAGGAAGAAAGGCCAGTGGCCATGAAAGAAGGTGAAAGAGCCCCCACCCCCAGATAATTAAAGGGTCATTCAGGACTTCCCAATTACTGTAGCAAGTGGGTGGCTAATGTGAGATAATGATGTCAGGTGAGAACTAATGAGGAGGATTAATGCAATCCCGCTGCCCCCCCCCAACCCAGAAAACAGCCGCCTTCTGCTCCCCCAACTCTTTATAGCCCACTCCTCATCTCTCTCAGCTTCTTCTTCTTCTTCTTCGTCCCGGCTCAACAAAAGGGGCAAAGTTTCTAAGGATGCGCTTGGCGAAAGCAGAGGAGGAGGAAGGAAGGAAGGAAGGAAGGTAGGCCCAAGAAGAGTTCAGAAGGCTCCTTTGATAAGGGGAACTCTTTCAGAGCAAAGCCCCCCACCACCCCCCACGCCCCCCACCTCCCATTCCCCGAAGTTTCCCACTTCATGAATCGCTTCTTGCAGGGATGTCAACAAGCCATTGTTCCCCCGTGACCCTCCTCTCCGCTGGACCAAGTGGTGCTCCTTAATTGAACATAATCCCCTGCACTTTAAAAAACAAAAAAACACACCCCTCTATTTTAAACCCCCTCCCCCTTTTTCCATGTTGATGGCCTGCTCCAGAGGAGACATGGAAGCAAACTCAACCAGCTGGGAAAAACATGTTGAGCTGGTAATCTCAGTGTGCTGCGGCTTTTTCTTCTGGTTTAAAAAAACGGGGGAAAAAAAGAAAAGAAAAGTTTATTTGGGAAGATAGCCTGGTTTGTTCATGGAAAGGTTTTTAGCTTAAAGCTGCCTAAACTCGGGGAAAGGGGTTACGTTGACCGCTGGTTTAAGGATAAACTATTCCCCTTCTTATCGTTCCTGGATAACTGGGTGGGTCTCATTTTTATGAGGAGGAGGAGGAGGAAGGGGAAGAAGAAGAGAAAGTGGAAGAAGGAGGAGGAGGAGGAAGAAGGAAAGAAGAAAGAAAAGGCGAAGAAGAAGAAGGAGAAGGAGGAGGAGGAGGAGGAGGAGGAGGAGGAAAAAGCGAAGGAGAAGAAGAAGGAGAAGGAGAAGGAGAAGGAGAAGAAGAAGAAGAAGAAGAAGAAGAAGAAGAAGAAGAAGAAGAAGAAGAAGAAGAAGAAGAAGAAGAAGAAGAAGAAGAAGAAGAAGAAGAAGAAGGAAAAAGCAAAGGAGAAGAAGAAGAAGAAGAAGAAGGAGGAGGAGGAGGAGGAGGAGGAGGAGATGAAGAAGAAGAAGAAGAAGAAGAAGAAGAAGAAGAAGAAGAAGAAGAAGAAGAAGAAGAAGAAGAAGAAGAAGAAGAAGATTTTTTTTGCTTCTTGAGAAAATGAAGGTGCAGGGTTTATTTATTTATTTATGGTGTGTTGAAGTTTCTGGCTAAAAGCTGCCCATGCAGGGGTCTCCGGATCAATATGAGTTTGGGCAGAGGAGGGGGGGTGGGGTGGACGACACCCTCCAACCTCCACCTAGGCTCTGTGCTCTCTCTCTCTCTCTCTCTCTCTCTCTCTCTCTCCAAACCCGCCTGCCTTGGCATCTCTCTGGCCAGGTGCTCCGAGAGTTAAACGCTTCTTTTGTCTTAAAAGCACAGGGGGGGAGGAAGGAGACTAAAACCTGCTCTAACCGAGATTAAAGTGGGGCCATAAATGGAAAAAAGCCACGGGGGTCCTTTAAGTGCTCCAAAATAAGGGGGAGGGGGTGGGGATCTGGGGGGGGCGGGGGGCATGGAGAAAAGTCAGGCATACTAAGATTTCCGTTGAAAAGTTTGCAAGAGTGAAGGTTGTAGCTGTGACGTTGGGGAGGGCGGTGTTGGGGGCCGTGGTGAACTAGGGGAGGTGGGGTAGAAACATGATTTTGGGGGGGTTCTTCCATAAATTACAAGTGGTCCTTGACTTATGTCCACCATTGAGACCAGAATTTCCATCGTTAAGCAAGCTGCTTGTTTGCTAAGAGAATGAGGGTTGGTTTTAAAAACCTTTTGGCCAGGCTGGTTAAGTTGGAAGCTGACTGGGACAGTCACATGACCTCCAAAGGCTGCAATTGACTGTCGATATATGCTGGTTCAGTTCAAAAAGAAGAGCGGTATCCGCATTAGAGAGCCGTGGTGGCGCAGTGGTTGGAATGTGGTACTGCAGGCTAACTGCCCACTGAGTTCGATCCTGAACGTCTCAGCCTTCCATCCTTCTGAAGCCGGTAAAATGAAGAATCCGGATTGTTGGGGGCAATATGCTGACATTTGTAAACTTAGAGAGGGCTGCGAAGCACCGTGAAGCAGTATAGAAGTCGAAGTGCTATCTAAGCCCGTTGTGTGAAGGCTACCAACATTTCTTAGGGGGCAATTATGTTGGTTAACATAATTTAACATAATTCTAACATAATTTTTTGATTGCTTATGGTACCCTACGACTATTATTAAGTGTTGTACCTGATGATTCTTGACTCTTGACGCATGTATCTTTTATGTACACTGAGAGCATTTGCACCAAAGACAAATTCCTTATATGTCTAATCACACTTGGTCAATAAAGAATTCTATTCTATTCTATTCTTTTTTTTTTTGTAAATTTTATTGGTTTTTAAAGACAAACAAAAACAAACAAAACATAAAACCATCCAACTATCCACCCCACTATCACCCTAAAGTTGGAACAAATTCCTTGTGTGTTCAATCACACTTGGCCAATAAAGAATTCTATTCTATTCTATTAATCTACTAGTTACCTTGAAAAATAACTCTGGGGAATTCATAGAACGCAGTAAGTCAAAAAAAGTTTCAGTTGTTTTGGGGTGAACATGCTGTTGGAACCCAGCCAACATGAAAACCTGGTTAAAACAAACATGGCTTCACGCGGTTTAAGCATTCAGCCCCTAACGAGGGACCACGGATCACACTTAAACACTCCAACAATAAGCCTGATTTGAATCAGACACGGGCGAAATTACTGCGGCTTGCCTAACCACTGCACACCCTAATCCTAGTTAATGAAAACAAGACATTGCATATTGTGTGAATCAGAGATGCCTGATTCATTGATTGGGCAACTTCGGCACAGCCAGCCCTAGTTCCTGGAAACTTTTCAATGAGGACTGCCAACCTGTCTTCAAATTTAGATCTCAACACGCAATGAATGAAGCCGCCTCCCCATTTCCCATCTCATCTAGGAGCCAGTGGCCATTCAGACAAACTCCCAGCTATAAATCTTGAGGTGCCCCCATTCTATACCCATGCACACACCCCCAACCCATCAGGCCTTCCAGTAGCTTTGCAAATACACTGGAAGTCTGTTGCCTTTTTTGAATAATGTTAGGAAGATTAGAGGCTGGGAGTTGAGGACGTGTTAATTGGCACTTCAGTTAATCATCCCGACTGAAGGCGGCTCATTCATTTCCAAGGCTGCCATGTGCCCACGGATTCTCTCTGAGCTTATAGGCGCTTGGAAGCAGGCACACCCCTGAATCCATTTATCAGAGTAATTGATGGCTAAATTGCTTTGAGCAACTGACAGCTTTTAAGACTTGCAGACTTCAACTCCCAGAATCCTTCCTCCAGTCATGTTAGTTCAGGGATTCTGGGAGTTGAAGTTCACAAGTCTTCCAAGTTGCCAAGTTTGAAGTCTCTTGGTTTAAGGCAACCAGGATTTTTGTAAACAAAGAGAGTCATTTGGGGTTGATCGATCCGACATCTGTGATGTTGTGGTTTTCTTTCTGTTATCCTTCTGAAATCTGTTTTTTTTTTTTTTTAAAGGGTCTCCTGGCAATTTTGGAGATGCTGGAAACCACAATGGTGGGATTCAAAGAAATTTACTACCGGTTCTGTGGACGTGGCTTAGTGGGCGTGGCGTGGCTTGGTGGGGGTGTGGCTTGTTGGGCATGGCAGGGGAAGGATACTGCAAAATCCCCCTTCCCTCCCCACCCCACTAACCTGCTTTCCAGCTCTGTTCTCCTGTGCAGGGCAACCAAAGGAGACCCAGCCAATCAGCTGGGACTCGGGAGGCGGAGAATAGATGGGGGTGGGGCCAGTCAGAGGTGGTTGGGGCAGGTTTTGATGTCAAGAGGGCTGAAAATGCCAGAGGTTGCTGGGAGTCTGGAGCTCCCCATTTTCATGGCAGGATAGGCCCAAGAAAGGCCCGTTAGTTTAAATTTCCCAACCAAAAACAAGTATTGAAAAAAATTTTCCCCTCCATTTGCGACTGCCATGATGAGGTTCAGTGTCCATTAATTTCCCCCAGCGGTGAGTTTGTACCAGTTTTCCATAGATTGAAAATCTCTCATCATAAACTAACCCCTTAAAAAAAAAAAACAGACACTGGGGCTGCTATTGTGCCTGAGAGCCCAAGAAAGGTTGAGTTTTAAAAGGTGGTGCAAAACCGTCAAACACTCACCACGTTCTTTGACGGAGCGGCCTTTCCAGACTGAAGCATCCCATAAATTGCAAACGACTTGATCAATCTCCAATGAGCTGCAAAGAATAAAAAAGTTAACGGAGAGCCAGTAGCAGAGATTTTGAGTAGTTTGGAGAACCGGCAAATCCCACCTTTTCTGACTGGCCCCATCCCCATCTATTCCCTGCCTCCCATTGAGTCCCAGCTGATTGGCTGGGTCTTCTTTGGTTGTCCTGCACAGGAGAACGGAGCAGGAAAGCAGGTTAGTGGGGTGGGGAGGGAATGGAGATTTTGCAATAACCTTCCCCTACCACACCCACCAAGCCATGCCCAGTGCCCACCAAGCCGGGCACAGAACCGGTAATAAAAAAAATTTTTTAATCCCACCACTATCCAAAACCCATATTTCCTGCAATGGTCAAGCAGATGTGACGAAGATGCTTTAAGGAAGCAGGAAGTACAGGCCAGCATTGTAGAAATGATCTAAGAGAGCACCGTTAGTCATAGCCTGAATCGAAAAGTTTCGGGAGAAAAATTTCTCTCTGGAGTTCCCCGGAGAGATTGGACAGGTCTTTCCTTGTGGCCACAACAGATGCATAGAAGAGAAAAGCAAACAAGGAGACTCCGCGAAAAAGCCTAGAAAATAAGTCCTCCAGAGCAGAAAGATGTGGCTAGAAGGGATGTTGCCCGCACCTTCACCTTCATTTTCCTACGTCAAAAATCTGGCCAGGAATTATGGGTGCTGTAGTCAGTGTTGGATACCTCAGGGTGAGGAAAGGTAGAGAGCTGGACATTTTCCACTTCTTATTCCAGTCCCAGAGCATTTAGTAGTGCTTAACTCAGCGAAGGTGACAGGATTTGGGCCGCAAAGAATCAAACGGCCACTAGAGGGCAGCCAAGGGATTCAGAAAGCTGGTTATTTGCTGCCCTCTGGAGATGCTCTGGATTTTCGCAGCTTAATTTAGGATCCATTCCGGAAAAACAAAAATTTCTTATGCAAGAAAAAGGATGAGGGAATCTCTACTCCAGTCATCAACCAAACCATAATCTCAGTACACTGAAACACGCAATTACAACTCATTGCACCAGAACCTATGACAATGTCTTGTCTTTGCTTGAAGCTACTATTCTGGCCCTCAGCCAGAGCAGCAATTAAGAATATAATGAGCTATGCCTTCTTGCGGGTGATGACCCAGGCAAGAGTCTAGTCTTGGGTGGAATATGTTTTTGGAGGTGGGGAAGAGATTGAGGCATGCCACATTAATTTACCTTCTCAAGAGATCTTGGGAGGAACACCTTGAGCAACAGAGTGGTCAAGGCCTGGAATGCAGTACCTGACTCTGTGGTTTCTTCCCCAAACCCCCCAAAAACTTTAACCTCAGACTGTCTACTGTTGACCTCACCCCATTCCTAAGAGGCCTGTAAGGGGGCGTGCATAAGCGCACCAGCGTGCCTACCATCCCTGTCCTAATGTTCCTGTTTTATTCGTATCCATTTCATGTACTCATAATCATAATCATGTTTATACTTATGCGTGTGGTCTAATGCATGCTTGACAAAATAAATACATAAATAAATTCTAGGTTGGACTCTGGAAAAACTTGGCAACGTTATGGGTATAATTCATAATAAGTTATTTCTTTCTTTAAAAAAAAATATATCACCAGCAGCTCTTTGGAAAATACCAAACTGGGGCAGACAGGAGAGAGTTAAATTTCTCCTTGAAATATCTCTATATTTTTTTTCTTCTTTCAGCTCCACACTTCTAAATACCCGGTTGAGCAAGACTTTCTGAGACAGGCGGATGGCTGATAAACCGCATGCCATAAAATTTGTCAAAGGCCCCACATACTTGATTCCTGAAGCTCAACCTCACCCTGCCCGTGTCTGTGTGTGCCTGTGTGTGTGTTGGAGTGTGTGCCTGCCTGCCTGTCGGATCTCTCTCTCTCTCTCTCTCTCTCTCTCTCTCTCTCCCTCTCTCCTATATGCACACACACTTCTGCGTAATTCATTAACCCAAGTGCTTGCGCTATGCCCCGGGGCATACATAACCTATGGCTTTGAGTCAAAGAGGGTGGAGAATTCCCACACTGTGCCTCCTCGGTGGTTGGCAAGCTCAACGCATTCCACGGCACCACAAAGCAAGTCCTTAAGCAGCCAGAGGGAGGGAGGGAGGGAAGGAAGGGAGTGGGGGGGGGGGGGTTAAGCCATCAGGTGTGACCCACAGAAACCACCAACCTCCTGTTCATTGGCCAATTTCTCAACTTCTTTCAAGTCTTTGTTCCCTTCCGTCTCCCTGTTGGAAAAAAAGAAAAAAAGGGACTTTGTTCACCTGGTTACCTGCCATGAAAGTACACACACACACACACACACACGGTGTTCTCCCTCCCCACATTCCCCCCACCACCACTCTGTCTAAGAAATCCCCATGAATTGCAGTGGTTTTCTAGACAGAACAGGTTCTTCTGGGCACGTTGTAAATGGAACTATTGATTCCGGCTGCAAAGATACCAAAGACTCTTCTCCTTAGTTCAGCTTCGCTTGCTTGTTCTTCATGGGCTACATAGCTTATGGAAAAAGATAGGTAGATAGATACAGATTAACAAGAGTTGGAAGGGAACTTGTAGGTCATTTAGTCCAACCCCCTGCCCAAGTAGATCCGACACGTAGATACACAGATAAAGAGATAGGCCATGAGAGAGAGAAATTATAGGTAAGTAGGTAGGTGGAAAGAGAGAGATGATAAGAATGAGCGAGAGAGGTGAGATGAGAGAGAAATGATAGGTAGATAGGTGGGTAGATATACAGTATATAGAGAAGACAGATGATAGAGAGACTGTGATAGAGAGATGGAGATAGAGATGAGAGATGAGAGAGAGAATAATAAATACATAGATGAGAGAAAGAGAAATGATAGGTAGGTAGATAGAGATGATAGACAATGAGACAGAGATGATAGATTATAAGATAGATAGATAGATAGATAGATAGATAGATAGATAGATAGATAGATAGATAGATAGATAGATAGAAACAGATAGATAAATACATAGATACATGGATATGGGTGGATGGATAGATGTAGATAGATAGATAGATAGATAGATAGATAGATAGATAGATAGATAGATGGATGGATGGATGGATGGATGGATGGATGGATGGATGGATGGATGGATGATAGATAGATAGAAAGAAAGATAGATAGATAGATAGATAGATAGATAGATAGATAGATAGATAGATAGATAGACAGACAGACAGACAGACAGATAGATATGGTCACATGGTGAACTGCTTAATGACGTGCAATTGGTATTAAGTCAAGGGCTAAGCTGGCAAGGAGTCAGGCAATTCTCTAAAGTTGCCACCTGAACATTGGAGTGATAGCCCGTTGTGGAAGATTCAAAGGGGAGCCAGCCCACAAGGAGGCAAGCCAAATGTTGCACCCAGTTTATGGGTTATTGTAAGTGGTTGGATTGGAAAGGAGACCACCAGGCGATGAAGGCTAGGTCGATATATGAAAAATAAAAATATTTTGCAAGGAGACGGTGGCGGAAGGCAGTGGCCAATCTAAGCTACTTCTGTTCCTTTTTGCTGACATTTGAATTAAGTCACCAGGCTAGAGTAGAGAGGTTTTTTTTTATTTATGACAGAAAAGATCTTTCTCCATCTGAATCCCAATATTTGAGACAATATCAAACAAAAGGTCATTTTGCTTCAAGAGGCAGGGAACTATCTATGGGAATGTGCTCCCAGAGCATGCGCTGATTCTTAAGGCTGCACATACCTAAGCCGTATTCCCAGCAAGCACACGCAGGCTCTCCAACTCGGTGATCTGCTTACTGTAAATAAATCTATCAACTTTCCCAGCCTGAAGTGGGGTGTTTAAACTTTAAGCGTGGGACAAACAGTGTTTGTCTGGCTCTGCCAGTTTACACACCGAAAGCCAAGAGAAACAAAAAGGAAGAAAAACTCTACAGGCCCATGGAGCAGTGTGTGTGAGAGAAATAACAAATATACATAGATAAAACACCCGTCTATCTCTCACAAAACTTCTCAGCCTGTAAATCTGGTAGGGTTGACCAATGAATGGCTTCCTTCTTCAGAGAAACCAACTGTTTATAAGCTCTGTGAAAAAGGAAAAAAGATACAAAGACCTCCTCCTCCTCCTTCTTCTTCTCCTCTCCTCCTCCTCCCCCTTTCCTCTTCCTCTTCCTCTTCCCCATTCCTCCTCCTCCTCCTCCTTCTTCTTCTTCTCCTTCGCTTTCTTCTTCTCCTTCGCTTTCTTCTTCTTCTTCTTCTTCTTCTTCTTCTTCTTCTTCTTCTTCTTCTTCTTCTTCTTCTTCTTCTTCTTCTTCTTCTTCTTCTTCTTCTTCTTCTCCTCCTCCTCCTCCTCCTCCTCCTTTCTCCTTCTTTCTCCTACCTCCTTCTTTACAAAAACCAGCACAGTGCTAGAACAGCTTTTGCTGTGGGGCCCCGCTCCAGTTGGCACTAAGACTCCTCTGTCCTTCCCTTAACCCTCACTTGCTGGAGAAATAGGTTCTGTTTTGTTTTTTAAGTGTGACTTTCTCTTATAAAGGAACTGGGCCTAAGACCTCCAACGTGGATCGTGGCATGGAGGGCGATAGGAATATGCTTTCCGAGACCTGGACGTCAGAGAGGCCTTCCTTTTGGAGGTCTCCGAGGGTTGTGGCGCCAAACAGAGGCTGCTATGAGAAGGCGATAGGATTTGGACCTGCCTGCACTTTAGGGGAAGTTGGGTCACACAAACACACAAACGACGATCGGGTCGTGGAGACCTTGGGAGGCCCAATCAGTGCAGCTGTGTTTGCTAAATGATTAGCAAATGTCCAGACAGGATCTCTTGCGTCATCAAGAAAGACCCCCCCATTGACTTCTCTGGTTTTATTTAATTTATCGATGAGTTTCATTTCGGGCCAAGGTTGAAACGTTCCCCGGAGCATCCACAGAAAAAGCCTCCAGGCAAAAACCAGGGCAAAATTAACTCTGGAAAGCGATCTTTCTCCAAAGCTGCAAAATTGAGGCCAGGCGGGGGAGGTTCAAAGCGTTCGAAAACCTCCTTTTTCTGCCACACTGGATCGTACTGGAGCGGGAGTAAAGAAAAGTAGGAGGAGTATAATAATTGAAATGGTATATAGACTTTCTTGCTCGAGCAGTGGGTTGGACTAGATGACTCCAAGGCCCCTTCCGACGCAGTTATTCTATGTTCTATCCTGTTTCCCTGAAAATAAGACCCAACTGGAAAATAAACCCTGGCATGATTTTTCAGGGCGCTCGTAATATAAGCCTTACCCAGAAAATAAGCCCCAGTTAAGATTGTCAGCCAAACGGACACATTTAGTGCCGTACTTCCCCGAAAATAAGCACTAACTGGAAAATAAGCCCTAGTGCATCTTTTGTAGTAAAAATTAACATAAAACCTGGTCTTATTTTCAGGGAAACACAGGAATAATTCTACAGCCATGCTATATGGGTAAAAACACATAGACATTAAACAGCACACATACACACACACACCTTAAGTCCAGGCTTAAATTCTAAATAATGTATCGTAAGATTCTCCAGTAATACCGGGGACAGGTATGTTTGGATCTTGGCCTATCTCTGAGAAGAGAGTCCATGGTGCTCTCTGAGCTTGGCTATTTTCTTGAAGAGTGACGATGAAGATTCTCAGTCCTCCAGATCATGGTTGTCCCAAAGGTGCTTTTTTTCAAGAGGCGACTGGATTTCTGGATTTTCTTTGAAGACGTTTCGCTTCTCATCCAAGAAGCTTCTTCAGTTCTGAAAAAAACAAACAAACCATCCTTTGGGATATTTTCTTGCAGAGGTTTAAATGCCCGCAAGAAAACGATCAAGCTCAGAGAACACCACAGACCCCTCATGTCAACCCTGAGCAACAAATAATCCTCTTTATTGGCCTATCTCTTTTTTTTTTTTATCTCCCGCAGAGTACAAGGCTGGGTTTTAACTTCTTTTACAGAGGTGACAGCCTCTGCACACTCCTCTTTAAGAGTGTGCTTTCTTCCGAAATTGGGAATGTTCCAGAGGACAGAAAGTTCTCTCTCTCCATTCCATAAACAGGGAGGCATCTGTGAGTTCCTGTTCAAGAAAAGGCGTTTTGCATATGTACAGATGTTTCCAACACCATCCCTTGCATTTAAGAATCAGAATGCCTGTGTTCAAAAATGAACAGGAGGGAACAACCCAGATGTAAAGGAAAATGGATTCCCTCCCCCCCAAATCCAGGTTTCCCCTGGGGATGGGGTAAACTGCTGAAGTGGCTGCGTTATTATTAACGTCCTTCTGTCTATTATTCCATTGTCCTTCCCTTCTTCGGCTTTTATGATTTCTAATTCTTTTAAAATAATGATTATAGGAGAGCCAGTTTGGTCTAATGGTTAAGGCATCAGGCTTGAAACCAGGAGACTGGGAGTTCTAGCCCCACCTTAGGCATGAAAGCTGGCTGGGTGATTTTGGGCCAATCACCAGGAGACTGGGAGTTCTAGTCCCGCCTTAGGCATGAAATCTGGTTGGGCAACTTTGGGCCAATCACCAGGAGACTGGGAGTTCTAGTCCCACCTAAGGCATGAATTCTGGTCGGGCGACTTTCGGCCAATCACCAGGAGACTGGGAGTTCTAGTCCCGCCTTAGGCATGAAATCTGGTTGGGTGACTTTGGGCCAATCACCAGGAGACTGGGAGTTCTAGTCCCACCTAAGGCATGAATTCTGGTTGGGCGACTTTGGGCCAATCACCAGGAGACTGGGAGTTCTAGTCCTGCCTTAGGCATGAAATCTGCTTGGGTGACTTTGGGCCAATCAGTCTCTCAGCCCAACCCACCTCACAGGGTTGTTGTGAGGGAAATAGGAGGAGTAAGGGGTGTTAAATATGTTCACTGCGTTGAGTTATTTATAAAAATAATAGAGATGTGGGAAGGAAGGAAGGAAGGAAGGAAGGAAGGAAGGAAGGAAGGAAGGAAGGAAGGAAGGAATAGTGAATAAAGGAAGATTGATAGGTAAGTAGGTAGGTAGGTAGGCAGGCAGGCAGATAGACAAAGAGAGGCGGTGCAAGGAAAACAAATTTAATTCCTCCCTCCACACGGCCCCCCTGGAGAATATACTGTAATATCTTCCCACATATATATCATACACACACTCTGTCACATCCTCATGCCATTCCCTTAATTAAGTTTACATTGTCCATAAGATATATAGCACATTTATTTACTGTAAAATAAAGATAAAGTTACAAGTCATTGTCAAAAGAACTGCAGAAACAAAAGGCAACAATGCCAAATACTATATATTAAGCACACTCGGTAAATATTTATCCAAGCCTGGATTGATACTGGGAGGCTAGCAGTTGAAAATGGATTTCAATCCAAGGGTTGATCTGCTTCTGCCTGGTAGCTTTCGTATTTATGATGGTCAGGGTGGGTTTCACCCGATCCCCTTTTGAGACCTTCCGACAAGCGAACTCCATGGGGGAAACCAGATTAACTCAACTTAACTAACTTAACAACAAAAGCCCAAACTCCCTTATACAACTCAACAGAAAGTTTGGGCTCCATTGTGGTCATAGTGCTGTGTAATGTTTGGACAAAGAAGGGCCGGTAATTTGGAAATAAAGTTTTGGAGAAACTGACTAGGCACAAAGCAGAGTAAAAGAGAGGAGGGTTCAGTTTTTAGCGGCTAAAACTCCATCCTAGGGAGAACTAAGCAACCTGGGCCAATTTTCTTACCCAAATCCAAGAGCTGAAATAACCTGAGGTTATTTCACGAGGCTGCAAATAGAAGATACGAGTAGCCCTTGCCTAGAGAGGTGTTTCAACACCTTTAAGGTGAGGGGACTTCAACTCCCAGAGTTCCCCGGCCAGCCAAGTGGGGGAAGCCCACCCATCCACTGAGGTTGAAAAACACGGACTTGGAATGAAGATTGTTCTCATGGTTAGGAATATTCCACACAAACACACACACACACACACACACATACACACACACACACGCCCCAGCTTCGTCCTAGGAGGCTGTTTTCTCTCCTTGACCTGGTTTAGATTCTATCCTGCCTTCGAAAGGAGAGGCAGGAGCACATCAGGCACTCCTTGGATAAAGGAAGGGTAGGCCTCTGCGTGAGTCAGCGTCCTGGGTCACCCTTCCAGAACCAGCCTCCAGTAAGAAACTGGGGAGGTGACTGGGCTATAAATCAGAGGGGAGAGCACCAGTCGATCCCCAATGGCAGGGTTTCCAGCGCCTTTGCAGCCCAAGGTCGGCTGAGCTTCTGTATGAGTCACTGTTCAAGGTTGGCCTCTTCCCTTCAGCTTCTGTTCTGTAACAGAACAGAATTCTTCTTCTTCTTCCTCCTCTTCCTCCTCTTCTTCTTTTCTTCCTCCTCCTCTTCTTCTCTCCTTCCCTCTTTTCCTCCTCCTCCTCCTCCTCCTCTTCTTCTCCTCCTTCCCCTCTTTCCTCCTCCTCCTCTTCTTCCTTCTTTTCCTCCTCTCCTCCTCCTCCTTCCCTCTTTCCTCCTCCTCCTCTTCTTCCCTTTTCCTCCTCTCCTCCTCCTCTTCTTTCCTCCTTCCCCTTTTCCTCCTCTCTTCTTTTCCTCCTTCCCCTTTTCCTCCTCCTCCTCTTCTTCCTTCTTTTCCTCTTCCTCCTCTTCTTTTCCTCTTCCTTCTTGTCTTCTTTTCCTCCTTTTCTTCCTTCTTTTCCCCCTCATCCTTGTCCTCTTCCTCTCCTCCTCTTCTTTTCCTCCTCTTCTTCCTTCTTTTTCTCTTCCTCCTCCTCCTTCTTCTTCTTCTTGTCCTCCTCCTCCTCCTCCTCCTCCTCCTCCCCCTCCTCCTCCTCCACAAAACCCAGTACGAATTTCATTTGACACAACGCAAATCATTTCCATAGCCAGAAGAGGGACACATCCCTCGCTGGAATAAACCTAATCCGGAAAACATGAGCGAGGAATGAAGTGGGGGCAGCCAAAATCACAGGCCTGCCCATTTTTCATCTTGGAGATTTAGCACACCTAAATCAGCGAACAGCATGTCTGCATCTCCGTTTTCTCAACCTTCCCCTGACACCCGAATCGTTCCTGGCTGAAATATACCTCCGTTTCCTCTCCCCGCCCTTCCATAATCTGGCGCTTCTCCTCTTTCCCTGCCTGCCTCCTCGGAGCTTTCTCTCTCACCCTCTCTCCCTCCCTCCCTTCCTCTCTCTCTTTCTCTCCTTCCCTCCCTCTCTTTCTCTCCTTCCCTCCCTCCTTCTCTCTCTCCCTCTCTCCCTCCCTCCCTGCCTCTCTTTCTCCCTCCCTTCATCTCTCTCTCTGCCTTCCTCCCTCCCGTCTTTCTTTCTCTCTCCCTCCCTCCCTCTCTCACTGTCCCTCCCTCTCTCTCTCCCTCCCTCTCTCTTTCTCTCCCTTCCTCTCTCTTTTCTCTCCCTTCCTCTCTCTCTTTCTCTCCTTCCCTCCCTCTCCTTCTCTCCTCCCTCCCTCCTCTCTCTCTCTCTCTCTCTCTTCCCTGATGTCTGCTGGGTGCTGACTGAAGCTGTCATTATCAGCTCAATAAATCTCTTGGCACAGAGATCTTCCTTTCTTTCTCTCTCTCTCTCTCTCTCTCTGTTTTTTTTTAATTGAACTGCTGGCTTGCCCGGAGGGCGGGGAGGTGGGTGGGGGGAAGGAGGCCAGCAAAGGTTGAAGAGAGCAGCATTTTCCCACGCCTAAGACACACCGCCTCGGCACATTCCCGGGCGCTGCCAGACCTTTCGCAAATGTTTAGATAGCGTAGAGCAAACAGCACACCTTCCACTGCTGGCTCTTCAGAGACGGGCCTGCAGGAAGTGGGACCCCCACCCACACCCCACACACACGCTTTCCCCCTGACCCCCTCTTAACTGGCCCACAGCTACCACCATCAACCTGTGCTGAGCAAGTCACCCACTCTGGCTTGTCTTTTTTGGGTGGGGGGTGGGGGGGTTGAAAGGGTTGGGGCGTGGGCCACCCTGAAGGTCTTGCAAAGACACCTGGGAGAAAGGATCCTCTTCCTCCATCTCCCCCCCCCCCCCCATTCCCCAAACTCTGCCCTTTGCGCTACCTGCTCGATAATTCTCGGCTTTTTCCCCCAATCGGGATAGAGATGGAAAGGGACCCTGGAGATCTTCTAGTCCAACCCCTATTCCATTTCAGACCAATGGTTGTCCAATCTCTTCTTAAAAGCCTCCAACGATGAAGCTCCCACAACTTCTGGTGGCAAGTCGTTCCACCGGTTAATTTTTCTTTCTTTCTTTCTTTTTTTTTGGAGCGATCAAGTTTTTTATCTGGTTAATTCTCAATTACACAATAGGTAAGAAGTCTCCATAGAGAGAAGTCCTTGCTGGAAGATAAGAGAAATTTAGAAAGCCTGGAGGGAAAGTTCTCTCTCGTAAAGTCTCATATCCATCTTCCTTGGTGAAAGAGAGAAAGAGAGAGAGACTTTTGGCTTTATGCAAGGAAAGCAGCAGAAGTCTTTCTTTCTCTCCCCCAAATTCCACCAGAAATGACTCTTTGCTGGCGCAGCCTCTTGGAGCAGGGACGCCTTGCAGGGTCCCAAAGACTCATTTCTGGCGAAGTTTGGGAGAGAGAAAGAAAGACTTTGGCTGCTTTCCTTGCGTGCAGCCAAAAGCAGAAGAAGAAAGAAGCGGAAAGAAGCAGCCCGGTGGCCAGGCCAGATGTGTGGGGCAAATGGGGCAAGTTTCCCCCCTCCACCCTTTCCCCCTCCCCTTGTGTTATTCGCAATGCAAGTGGCACAAGCCTTGTGTTCCCGTGGGCCATGGATTAATTGCTTGGGGAGAAGGAGTGCTTTGGGGGTGACATTTCTCTGCGGACCACCAAAATTTTCTCGTGGACCACCAGTGGTCCCTGGCCCGCTGGTTGATGACCACTGCTTTGGAGAATAGCTTGACTCCCTCTTCTTTGGGGTAACCCCTCAAATATTGGAACAGTGCTATCTTCCTTCTCTCTCTTTTTTTTAAAAAAAATAATAATCTGTAGCTTCTGTAGGGAAAAGGGTTTTTTTTTTTCCCTGCCTCTCCCTCCTCCTCCTCCTCCTTCACCATTACAAGAATCGCTGGCTGGAAATCTGAATTACCCTTTGAGAAATCCCACATGACTTCCAAGCCTTCCTTTGACGCAGACAGGCGTGGAGCCTGCCAAGGCAGCCAGGCTCCTGGTTAGAAGCTGGAACAAGAAGAGAGAAGCGGTGGGAGCTTTTTGAGAAATTTCGACACAGCGTTGTCTGGGCCACACATGCAGGAAGCAGGCCAAATGGGAAAGAAATAGCAGCACGTTTCGGTGCTCCCCAACGAAGGGGAAGGGTCGTGGGCACTGAGATAGGAAGGTGGAGAGGAAAGAAAAAACCAAAGAAAAAAAAACCCCCGCCTGGCCTGGCGCAGGATTTGCACTCTGCACCGGCAGCTACCGTCGCAATATTTCGGTGTTTTGGGGCGGAAAGCAACAGGCAGGAAGAACCGAGAGAGGCCCAGGAACCCAGCCCTGCTCAAGGAGCAACGAGTTTAAAAAGAACGAAACAAAACTTTTTTTTGAAAATGGCAATAAACCGGGAAGATGGCTAGCTTACAAGCTGGAAAGGAGAGAAAGAAAAGAAACCGATAAAGCAAATTGCAAGACGAGAAGGGAGCTTCCCGGTATCAAAAGAAAACAATTCAGGAGTTTTATAGAAAACTAGCTCGACACCCCGTGCTTTGCTATGAAACTATGTGTCGGGCTTAGTTTTTGGGGAGGAAAATAAGAGATAAAAAAATGCTGCCTCTGCCTACCAGTATCCATCATATTCATATTCTGGCTAGAGTTGAGGCCTGTTTGGAAACTGAAACAGTATTTGCTGTGTGAGCAAGAAGGAGACAGCAAGGAGCCTGGGCATGGCTTAGCTCAACTGTTCTATACTAAAGCTGCTTGGTGCTGTGAAACTGAAACTCCTCCCCGTTGCTTGTGTTTTGCATTTGGGGCAGGTTTCTTTTCAGGTGGGGAGGGGGAGTAGAACTCCTTAGCATCAGAGCGTGTTAATAATAATATACGTGATATAAATGCTGTGATGGTCATGTCGAAAAATCCTTTTGTAGTGAGCACCTAGAAGGCAAGAGGAATATATATGCCAAATTTCCAAGTTTGTAGGCTTTACCGTCCTACAGATTTTGTGATGATGCGTGAGTGGAGTTTCGCCTTATATATATATATATATATATATATATGGATTATACGACCGAGAAAAAGTGTCAGAGGAAAAAAAAAAATAACCGGGCGCAACTCGTTTAAGAGCTTCCTCGTTCACAGCGAAAGGAAATTGTGGCTCCCATTGGGATCGTAATCCGAGGATTACCTGGATAGTTTGCTTTGCTCCTGGTGAGAGTTTGCTGATCTGGTTGTTTGAAAGAGCATAAAGACACAATGAAGAAATGCAGACTATGGGAATGTTGTTTGGTAACAGAATAAGAGAATTGGAAGGGACCTTAGAGGTCGTCTAGTCCAGCCCCCTACTCAAGCAGGAGATCTTGGACACATGGCTGTCCAATCTCTTCTTTAAAACCTCCAGTGAGGGCTTTTTCTGGAGGCAATTAGTTTCACCGATCAATTGTTCTCATGTTAGAAAATTCCTCCTTAGTTCTAGGTTGCTTCTCTCCTGGGTGAGTTTCCCGCCGTTGCTTCTTGTTCTGCCCCGAAGGGCTTTGGAGAACGGGTGGGCCTCCTCTTCTTCTTCGGGGGAGCCCCTCAAATCTTGGAGGACCGCTGTCACAGAGAGTCAGGATTTGAGGCCCTGATGAAATCTCCTGATTTCATAAGAATCCATGGACTTAAGGAGCGAGGAGAGAACTTGGAAAAGGATTAACAGAGCAGAAAGCTAGAGGCCTGCTGAGACTTTTAGAAACACAAAACTTCGGAGGTCCCTTGACAACTGCAAAAAAAAAACCCAGCCCTCCCTCTCTCTCTCCAGCCTCCTCCCTGCTTCCTGTGGAGCCTGCTTGCCTTGCCAGGAGATGTTTGACCTCCACCGAGTTGAAGCTGGATAGGTTCCCAGAATGAAAGGAGGCTGTTCCTGCCATGAGCCTTGAAAGGAGGAAGGGGAAACCGGAGGTCAGCATCTTAACAGCTCAGGAGGAGATGATGAGATACGGCTCGCCCCATCGCAGCCTGGCGGAATCAGTACTTGGGTTGCAAAAAGGGGCAGGAGGGGGTGAGGGGTTTGTAGAAGCCGGGCAGGCCTCTTAAAAATAACAATCACAGATGTGGAAGGAAACACGTCGCTGTCCGGGGGGGAAAAACCTTTTTTTTCCAAAATAAAAAGGGACCGTAAGAGCATTTCGAGAGGATGCTATCCTTGGCCACTCACCCACCCACCAAGCTGGCCAGCTTAAATGGAATTCAACGTAGAGGGAAGTAAAGTCTTAGACACCTTAGGCAAGAAAAAACCCAAAGGGCACAAACAGCCTGGGTGAAACCAGGGTTAACAGCAGCCGCTGTGTGAAGGATCTCGGAGTCTTAGTGGACAACCAGCTAAATAGGAGCCAGCCGCGTGCAGCAGCGGCCAAAAAAGCCAATGCAATCCCACATTGCGTTAACAGAGGGATACAATCAAGATCAAGGGAGGGACTAATACCACTCTGTAAAGCCTTAGTAAGGCCACACCTGGAGTCCTGCATCCAGTTTTGGTCACCACTATAAGAAAAGATGTTGAGAATCTGGAAAGAGTGCAGAGAAGAGCAACCAGGATGATGAAGGGACTGGAGGCTAAAACCTACGATAAGACGGTTGCAGGAACTGGGCCTGGCTAGTCTAGGGAAGAGAAGGACCAGGGGAGACAGGAGAGCAGTCTTTCAATATTTGAGGGGCTGCCACAGAGAGGAGGAAGAAGGGGTCAAGCTATTCAAAAATAGCACTCTGTGCATGCTCAGGCACACTCTCACAGCACGCAGACCTTTTTTTAAGCAGCAGAAACAAGCTGTGGCTCATTTAGTCTGCGGAGAATGAGGGGCACCAGCCCACCCTCCATATGCTCTAAGGCATCTCCTCCTCCTCCTCCTCTTTCCCCTTTATTTGAGACCCCCTCTCCCCACATAGCCACCAGCAGCCGGAGCCAGCTGTGGGGCGGGGGGTGGCAGAGCGCTGTCTGCACGTGCCTCCGAGGGCCACGCGACCGGGCGGCGGCTGGAAGGCTGACGGGTGGTTGACTTGCGGCAGAGGAAGGGAGGGGAAGCGGAAGGCGGGCGGGTAGGGGAGGGAAGGGAAGGGAAGGGAGGGGAGGGGGGGGGAGGGCGGCCAGCTGGGCTTCTTCTCCTCCTTCTCCTTCCCCTTCTTCTTCTTCTCCTCCTCCTCCTCCTCCTCCTCCTCCTCCTCCTCCTCCTCCTCCTCCTCCTCCTCCTCTTCTTCTTCTTCTTCTTCTTCTTCTTCTTCTTCTTCTTCTTCTTCTCCTTCTTCTCCTTCTACTTCCCTCCTGTTCCCCCCTTTCCTTCTCTTTCTTTTTCTCCTTCTTTCCTCCTCCTCCTTTTTCTCCTTCTCCATTTCTTCTTCCTCTTCCTCTTCCTTCTTCCTTTCCCCCCTCTCTCCCGGTTGTCTTGGGCGGCCGCATGGCCAACTTTTGCAGCCTCTGGCGCTGTGTTTGCAAAGCTTTTAAATACACTTTTTGGAAACGGGGCAGCGGGGTAAGGCAGAACAGACAGAGGACCTGAAACCCCCAAGTTGGCAGGGCTGAAAGAGGGGAGGGAGGGGGTTGCGAGGGGTATGTGTGTGTGGGGGGGATAGGGATTCCCCACCCCAGCGGGCTCCCAGGGAGTAATTCTGGCTCCCGAGAGAGTTTTGAGGGGGGGGTGCTTCCAGACCCTCGCCTGTTTTTCGGCTCCAGTCTCCCCAAAAGTAAATTCAGGAATTTTAGAGAAGTGGGGGTGACCTTTCCCCTGCCGCCACTGCTGTGCCCAGGAGGGTCTTCTTTGGGGAGGGGGGAAACTGGACTTTTTCTGGAAGGAAAAACCAGCTCAACCTTTCAAAGGGGTGGTTTTCTGTGGGTCAGTTTCTGGACCTTGCTTAAGACTTGTTCTTTTGGAGATAGTAAATGGCAAAGAGTTGTTGTTGTTGTTGTTGTTGTTGTTGTTCTTCTTCTTCTTCTTCTTCTTCTTCTTCTTCTTCTTCTTCTTCTTCTTCTTCTTCTTCTTCTTCTTCTTCTTCTTCTTCTTCTTCTTCTTCTTCTTCTTCTTCTTCTTCTTCTTCTTCTATTTCTTTTTCTTCTTCATTGTCTTCTTTTTGTTCCTCTATTATTATTTCTTCTTCTTCTTCTTCTTCTTCTTCTTCTTCTTCTTCTTCTTCTTCTTCTTCTTCTTCTTCTTCTTCTTCTTCTTCTTCTTCTTCTTCTTCTTCTTCTTCTTCTTCTTCTTCTTCTTCTTCTTCTCTCTCCTCCTCCTCCTCCTCCTCCTCCTCCTCCTCCTCCTCCTCCTCCTCCTCCTCCTCCTCCTCTTCTTCTTCTTCTTCTTATTATTATTTGTTTTGCCAGGTTCCCACGGCAGAGAGATGCCAAAAAAGGGTTTAGAGGGATCGGTTGCTTAAAAGCCAAGCCTTGAGACTTGGCTGCTTCCGAGGGCGGCTGGCTTTTCCCAAGCTTTCTCCATCCCTTCCTGCCCACCCTGTGTCCCTTCTCCTCCTCCCAGCTGCTCCCCCCGCCCACCTCACAGGCCGCCTCCCAAATACTTCCCTCCCTTCCTGTGAGTTGACAGGCAGCCTCCCTTCTCTTTCCTTCCAGCTCTGAAGTCCTGCCAACGGGTTCACTTGATGACGGGCGGAGAGGCACAGAGGCAGCAGCAAAGTGGGGCGGGGGAAACCGGCTTTGGTTTGAGTTCAGGTCTCCTCCCGTCTGGGGCGTGTGTGGGGTGAGGACGGGGCAGCTGGCCTTGAACAGTTTGACGACTGCTACACACACACACAGAGCCTCCTTCAAACAGGTAACCTTCTGTATAAAACCGCAAACAGGTATATATATATATATATAGCCGTACAAGGCGATGTTTCTCCGGAGCTGTGAATATATATATATATATATATATATTAAAAAACACACCTGGCTGGAATTCAGCCTGACCTCAGAAGCTTCCTGACTGCCCCCAATGTTTGTTGACATCTGCCCCCAAACTTCCTAAATGCACTTCCCCCTCACTTAAATTTTGTTTATACTTAGGCTAAAATTTCTCAGCTGGGACTCCCTCCAGCAAAGGGATTCACAACGGAACGGGGGAATTCGAGAAAGAATGAAAAGAAAACTTGGTGTGCGCCACGACTTGGATTGCAAACCTCTGCAAAAGACCCCACCCCCCACCCCAAACCCCCAACCCCCCCATCCGAAAGCATCCCAACATTGTTCCTGACAAAAACAGCCAAGGGCGAAGCTGTTTCTGGCTCCTGCTTTTGGTATGGAGGATTTGAATCATGTCACGCTGTCGTTCCCAACCGGGGAGACCATAAATATTATCCAAGAACACACACACACTCCTTGGGGGTTTTTTGGGGGGAGGGAGAAAAGAATAAAAATCCTTCTGTCTTTTTTCCTCCAGCCCCCACTTTCTTCCTTCTCACCCTCTCCTTTTTTCTCTTAAGAAGGACAAACTCGTGCAATCTGAAAAAATGAGTCAGATTTCTCGGGTAACCGGTTAGAAAAGACTTCGTGCCCAGAGCTTAAAAGAAGGGAAGCTTTTAAAAGACAGAAAGGAAGGTGGTTTTGGCGTGGTTAGGTTTCCCTCACACCCTCCCTCTTCTAAACTGGGGGTGGGGGGCAGACTCCAGCCCCACTTGTTTGCAGAAGTTCTTTGCTTCTGTTTGACTTTGATTTAGTGTGTACATGAAGAATAAGAGGAGATTTCTGAGGAGATCAAAGAGGAATAAACTGTAGCAAGAAAAATCTGTGGAGATTCTCAGTCATCCACTCACAGTTGTCCCCAAAAGTGCTTTGTTTTCCAAAGGCAAACTGAACTTTTCTTGGAAGATGTTTCGCTTCTCATCCAAGAAGCTTCACGGGGAACTCAATCACTGCAGTTGCTAAGTTAGCAGCTCGGGGGGGTTGAGTAAATCTGACTCTTCCGGAGGACGTTCTTCATCTCAAGGACATAAAAGGGGATTGAATGACACCTGGGACACTGCAATCGTCATAAATGTGAATCAGTTGCCAGGCGCACAAATTTTAATTGTGGGACCACGGCGAACGCGGCAATGGCTGTGTGGAAAAGTGGCCATAAGTCACCTTTTCCATGATAACTTTGAACGGTCGCTAAATGAATGGTTTTAAGTCGAGGACTACCTGTATTTCAGGGCTCCTGAACTGAGGATCCATCTATTCTATTCTATTCTATTCTATTCTATTCTATTCTATTCTATTCTATTCTATTCTATTCTATTCTGCATTCTACTCAACTCAGTTTTAGGGTCTTCTGCAGCTGACCTACCCTTCAGAAAACTAGCTTTGGCGTGACCTTATGCTCAGATACAGATACGGATAATCAGTCGGAAGGGACCTTATAGGTCATCTAGTCCAACCCCCCACCGCCCAAGCGGGAGACCCTGCACCATTTCTGACAGAGGGCAGTCCAGCCTCTTCTTGTGATGGCGCTCCCACCACTTCCAAAGGCAACTTCTGTTCCATGGGTTGATTGTTCTCCCTGTCAGAAAGTTTCTCCTTATTTCCAGGTTGAATCTCTCCTTGGTCAGTTCCCATCCATTATTTCCTTGTCTGGCCTTGAGGTGCCTTGAAAAATAGCTTGACTCCCTCTTCCTCTCTGTGGCGGCCCCTCAAACATCGGAAGACTGCTCTTTGCACATTGCCGATCCTTTCCAAAGAAATGCAACCCAAATATCCCCATGGGACCGGAGGGAGGAAGAGAAACCCACCCACCCCGGCACCTTTGAGCAAAAAAAAAAAAAAAAAAAAGACGGGATGAGAACTCTAATCAGCAAAAACGCACCAACAAGCCAGCACCTTGCAGACGGGGGGGCTGGTGCTACTCTAAAGGGAGGAAACGCCTGTAAAACTGGAGCCCTGGCACTCTCTTTCCGGCTTCCCAAAAATGCATCTCAGCTTACACGGAAGCTGCTGTGTGCAGAAGCCAAAGGAAGCTCAGGAGCAACTAGAAACAATTATAGGTTGACCTTCTGACTAGTGCGGGAGGAAGGGGAGGACACGGATTCTCCTGGGGCGTGTTGCTTGCAGGACGTTACCCAGATCCTTCCTGGAAGGAAAGGCTAGACTAGATTATTGTTCCTCCTCTCGGAGGAGGTGGCTTTTACGCAGGCCTTGGAGGGTGTGTGTGTTCTGTATGCTGACCTACACTTCCCACAACAGCACGAAGCTGACTCTTCCTCGTCCCGATTAAAAAACCCTTTTATTTAGGTTACAGTGAATTCCTCTCCAACAGTCTTTTCAAGAGATTCCTCAATTACAGACCTTCATCAGGCTTGGAGAGTTGCCAGGCCGATACCTTTCAGACACCACACTGTAGCAGACAATACTTGGCAAGAATGCAGGGACAGATCTTCACCCAAATGAACTAATTGCCACCTGCAAAACCCCACTCCCCTTTCGCTCCTCTTTTATTCCTTATGGGAAGGGCCTTTAGTGTGGCTTTAATCCTGACTCGACCCTTGTTCCTTAGCTGTTCCCTTCTTCTGTCAACTCTGTGCCTGCGCACACTGGGAATAGGCTCCAGCTGCTCTTCTGCCCCACTGATCTCTGGCTCCAAAGGCAGCTGATGTCAGAAGGCCCTGGCCTCATCTCTGCCTCCAACACTCTAGAGGACTTGTCAGAATCTTCCCCAAACTCCAGGACTGGCCCGTGTTCCTCCCCAACCCACTCACTGTCTGAATTGTGGTGGTTTAACACCTGCCAAGGAGAGCTTTTGTGCGAGTGAACACCCTCTGGCTCGCCTTGCAAGCAGGCCAGGCAGTTGTGTTCACCACTTGCTGTTCTTCACATGTTCCTTACTGAGGCGAAGTCCTCGCTGGCTGGAGTTTATTCAGCAGGGCACACCTGGAGAGGTTGCCTACTTTGGGGGAGAGAGAGAAAAGGATGTAGGCAGTGTATGTGTGCGTGTGTGTCTGCTTTTGAGTCAGTCTTGACTTCTGGGAACTGCCTGGACATGTCCCTGAAGTTTTCTTGGCAAGCGTTCAGAATTGGTTTGTCATTGCCTCCTTCCCAGAGAGGATCAGGCCCAAGCTGGCTTTGTGCCTAAGTGGAACTAGAAATTCACCGTCTCCTGGTTTCTAGCCTAATGGAGAACTAGAACTCACTATCCCCAGTTTCTAGACTAAGGTGGAACTAGAAATTCACCGTCTCCTGGTTTCTAGCCTAATGGAGAACTAGAACTCACTATCCCCCAGTTTCTAGACTAAGGTGGAACTAGAAATTCACCGTCTCCTGGTTTCTAGCCTAATGGAGAACTAGAACTCACTATCCCCCAGTTTCTAGACTAAGGTGGAACTAGAAATTCACAGTCTCCTGGTTTCTAGCCTAATGTAGAACTAGAACTCACTATCCCCCAGTTTCTAGACTAAGGTGGAACTAGAAATTCACAGTCTCCTGGTTTCTAGCCTAATGTAGAACTAGAACTCACTATCCCCCAGTTTCTAGACTAAGGTGGAACTAGAAATTCACAGTCTCCTGGTTTCTAGCCTAATGTAGAACTAGAACTCACTATCCTCCAGTTTCTAGACTAAGATGCAACTAGAACTCAGTCTCCTGGTTTCTAGCTTAAGGTAGAACTAGAACTCACTGTCTCCCAATTTCTAGACAAAGATGCAATTAGAATTCGCAATCTCCTGGTTTTAGTGTCTACAACCATGAAGCTACCTGCTCTTTTTAAAGACTTCTGAGCCTTCCATTCCTGCCTGATGCGTGGCATTTATCTCACATTAACAAACTTGCTGCTCCAAACCAACCTTTTCCAAGAAATATTTGGGATGTCCTCTTATATAACGGAGGAGCCTGGCTATTTTCCACGTGTCATGCTTAATTTATCGAGATAATTCACAGCC
This sequence comes from Pseudonaja textilis, assembly GCF_049901715.1. Taxonomy (NCBI): domain Eukaryota; kingdom Metazoa; phylum Chordata; class Lepidosauria; order Squamata; family Elapidae; genus Pseudonaja; species Pseudonaja textilis. The sequence goes on along the minus strand of NC_142007.1, from coordinate 4,184,834 downwards.
TATCTTGCCTCAGTATGGCTTCTGAAGACACACACACACACACACACACACACACACACAAAGTAACTCTTGGGTCCAAAGCTGGCCACCAGATGGGACAATCCCAACCATCAGAGTCTGTCTGAAACTCCTCAGACATCAATCCTGAGTCCTGCAAATGGTAACTTCTCTTTGTAGGAGGCACAACACAGCAAAGGGAGGAGGAAATGAATCTTGGAGAGAGGGAGCGTGTACCCATAAGGAATTTGTATTTTATTGATACACACCACGTTGGCACTGTGTAGGTGGCACTAGGAGAATGTGTGCTGCTGTTTTTTTTCCTTCAGGAAAGCAGCAAAAATGCCAAAAAAAAAGTCAGCACAAGGGAGACTTTATTCCTCCTTTTCTCTCCCTCTCTCTCCCTCCCTCCTTCCCTTTCTCCCCCCCCTGTCCCTCCCTTCTTCCCTTTCTCCCTCCCTCCTTCCTTCTCTTTCCCTCTCTCTCCCTCCTTCTTTCCTTTCTCTCTCCCTCCCCCTCCTTCCCTTTCTCCTCCCCTCTCTCCCTCCTCCCTCCCTCCTCCCTTCCCTTCTCTCTCCCTCCCTCCTTCCCTTCCTCCCCCTCCCCCTCCCTCCCTCCTCCTTCCCTTTCTCCCTCCCTCCTTCCTTCTCTTTCCCTCTCTCTCCCTCCCTCCTTCCCTTTCTCTCTCCCTCTCTCCCTCCCTCTCTCCCTCCCTCCTCCCCTTTTTCTCTCCCTCCTCTCTCCCCTCCTCCTCCCTCTCCCTCTCTCCCTCTCCTTCCCTCCCTTTCTTCCTCCCCTCTCCCTCCCTCTCTCCCTCTCCCTCCCTCCTTCCTTTCTCTCTCTCTCTCTCTCTCTCTCCCTCCCTCTCTCTCTCCTCCCGCCCCCACTTCTCCAGGCCAAAATAGCAAATTGACCGAGATCATTTTCAAATGGGTGGCAAGGCCACACCAATTCCTGTCCTTGTCTGAAACACCTCTGGATATCACAGGAAAAAAATTAATTTTCCGGCGTGTTAACAGAGGCCAGGGCTAAACTAAAATTGCTCCCAGATCGGTCCGATGACCCACACGAGCTGGGCACGATCCTGGGGCTCTCCTTCCTTCCTTCCTCCTCCTGCAGAGGCCCAGAGGCTTAACTGAGTTTACTTCCCTCTGGAGGAGGGCCATGCCATTTTGCAAGGGAGATGGGAAAAGGGACGGGAAGGGGCTGGAACCAAACTTGGCCAAAATAATAATTGCTCAAGTGGAGGGTGATATTGAACGTAAAGGATGAAGAAGCAGAGGGAAAGCGTTAAAGGCACTCCGGTCGAACTGCACAAACAGCACGGATTTGCGCAGCGCCCACCCCTCAAATGCCAACCTGGGGTTTTGACCTAACTCTCTCGTTTGTTTTTTTTTCCCTGCCACTTTCTTTCTTTTCATTCATAAACACTTTGAATACAATGCGTTGTTACAGAAAAGCAAAGAAAGGGCAAAAAAGGAATATTAATATATATACTAATAACAAGAATAATAGTGTAACAGAATAGTTTTAACTAGAGTTCTCTTTATCTCAGCTTATTTGTAATTCGGTTGGTTATATTGGCACGTTTATAATTACAAACATGTCAATGTTTATATTTAGTTTATACATAGCAATCTTTATATTTATACATAGCAATAATCTTTCTTCACCTAATTTCTACCTCTTCTCTCTAACCACTCGTAAAATCTGTTCCATGTTAAGTAACATTCTGTGTCTTCGTCTTTTATTTTTAGTGTCAATCTATCCATCTCTGCACAGTCTAATATTTTCCGAATTACATCCTCATCTGATGGGGTGTTCTCATTTTTCCAATAGCGTGCAAATACAATCCTTGCTGCTGTCAACACATGCAAAACTAGATCTACAGTTTTCATAGCCCTCCTAACTTTTTGACCTAACTTTCTGAATTACGGCTTCTTTTAAGTGGGTGAGTGGAAGTCAGCTATCTCTTTGGATCTTTCTTCTTCCTTTTCCTCACAACCATTCAAGAGCGTTGCTTCTCACAGACAATCAAAGACAACCCAGGTTGGCATTGAGCAACCCCCGAAAGGCAGGTGCTTAAAAATCCAGTTGTGTTGTCATAGTCTCCCCCAGTCCAGTTTGAAGGATATGCACAATTCAGCTTATCCCTCAAAGGGCAGGACAAGAAGTAATGAGTGAAAAAACATTAAAGAGAGATCCAACCAAAAACGAAGGAGAAATTTCTTGACAGTGAGAGCAATAAATTAGTGGAACGTCTTCCTTCCAGAAATTGTGGGTGCTTCAACACTGGGAGGTTTTCAAGAAGAGATTGGACAGTCTGGAATGCCTGGAACGGTGTAGGGTTTGAGCAAGGGGTTGGACTAGAAGGCCTCTAAGGTCTCTTCCAACTCTGCTATTCTATTAATTCTTTGTCTCTGCTGGAAAGGGAACAAATAGCAATAGCAGTTAGACTTATATACCGCTTTGCAGTCTTCTCTAAGCAGTTTGCAGAGTCAGCCTCTGGCTCCCAACAATCTGGGTCTTAATTTGACCGACCTCGGAAGGACGGAAGGCTGAGTCAACCTCGAGCCAGTCGGTCAGAATCGAACTCCTGGCTGTGGGAAGAATTAACCTGCAATAATACCTCACTCTAACCACTACACCACCACGGCTCTTGAAACGTGACTCCTGCCTTGAGCTGAGAGGGTTGGGCTAGAAGACCTCCAATGCCCCTTCTAAGCTCTATGATTCTATAATGGTTCCCCCCCTCTCCCCCCCCCCCCCCCAGGGAGAATCTTTGTTTGAGTTTCTTGCATCCGGGGAAAGAAACCAGGAGGGGACCATGAAGTTTTGCTTCGTCTAAGAAGGGGAGGATGGGGTGTGTGTGTGTGTGTGTGTGTATGTGTGTGTGTGTGTGTGTGTGTGCGCGCCTCCTCCTCTCTTCTCTTGCTTGCCCCACCCTACCTCAACCCCAGAGTGTTGACAGCTCTGCTTTATGGCTTCTGCAGCATAGTTCTTCTAACCCGGCACTGCCAGCGCTCCCACTTCCAACCTAGCAAATTCCACACTCCTTTGTGGCCTCAAATCACTTAAGATGTGCATTTGGCAGGAGGGGGTGGGGGGGGTGGGGGGGTATCCAGGCAGTTGGGTGTTTGTAGTGGGAAGGCTGCAGGGCCAGGTCTTTTTCTAATTAGGGTGTGTGTGTGTGTGTCTGTGTGTGTGTGTGTGCCTGTGTGGTTATTTTTTCTCTCTCTCTCTCTCTCTTTCCCTTCCTCTGTTCAGCAGCATCTCCTCAGCCCTGGCTTGGTTTTTGTGTGTGTGTGTGTGTGTGTGTGTGTTTTTTGCTTTTTGCAGCTGCACCGGCCCTCGCCCCGTGGCCCCCTGCTTTCTCACGCTCCCCTTGCCAAGTCTGTGTAATTGGCTGGGCGGCCGCCAAGACTCCGAGGTCGGCGTGTCAGCCTTGCTGCTTAACAGGAGGTGTTTTGCTTTAATGCTCCTCTGTGGAGACTTTATTTTTCCCTACACACACGCGCACACACACACACACACACACACACACACACACCTCCTCCTCCTGGCTCCTGGTCAAGGTCACAGCTGAGCGGCCACAAGACCACAACACTCTAGGGTAGCCCAGGAGGGACACACACACACAACGCCTCCCGGAATCTCCAGCTAGGCAAGGCCAAAGGGATTGGGGATTCATAATACAGTAATCTAGCATACAAGAGTTACAGGGGACCTTGGAGGTCTTCTAGTCTGACCCCCTGCTTAAGCAGGAAAGCCTGGGCCACTTCAGACAATAGGATGGCCAATCTCTTCTTGAAAACTTCCAGCGTTGGAGCCTTCACAACTTCTGGAGGCAACTCTGTGGCCGCCTCTCAAATATTGTAAGATTGCTCTCAAGTCACCCCTAGTTCTTCTCTGGACTTCCTAGCAGAGGTGGGTATTCAGCCGGTTCTGACCGGTTCTCCAGAACTGATAGTAGACATTTTGAGTCGTTCGGAGAACCGGCAAATCCCGCCTCTGACTGGCCCCGCCAACCCCATCTCTTCTCCGCCTCGTATTGAGTCCCAGCTGATTGGCTGGGTCTCCTTTTGTTGCCCTGCACAGGAGAACGGAGCTGGAAAGCAGGTTAGAAGGGTGGGGGGGAGGGGAATGGGGATTTTGCAATATCCTTCCCCGCCACAGCCACCGTCGCCACGCCCACCAAGCCACGCCCACAGAACCAGTAGTAAAAAAAATTGAATCCCACCACCGCTTCCTAGCCTTTCAAGAATAGCCCAAAGTTGGTGTGTGGGTGTATCCCAACGTATGGGATACAGCCGAGGCATATTTTAGAGGACTAGCCATAACTTATGCACGAAGGAAAAATAAGGAAAAATAGCAACCTCAAAAGGCATTAGAAGGAGAGTACAAAAGATTAGCAACAGAGCTGCAGAAAGAACACAAACGCACACACACACACACACAAACACAAAGAATCTTAAAAACCAAACGGAACTAATAAAACACAATTTAACTGAAAAAGAAGAACTTAGACAGGCTAAAGTAGACAGGGGTGCAAATTCTGGAAGGAGTTACTCCCCCCGCCCCGTGGAAGTGATGTTTTACTCTCTGGGCCCTACTCTTTTTCACTTCCTACCTCTTAGCCTTTCTTTGGCCTGGATTTGGGTCTGAGTGCGAGCGGAAGCCTCCTTTAAAGCCAAGGTCTTCAAACTTGGCAGGTTCAAGACTTGTGGGACTTCAACTCCCAGAATCCCTCCTCCAGTTATGTTTGGACTCCAGGAATTCTGGGAGTTGAAGTCCACAGGTCTTCAGCTCCCAGGATTCCTGAGCTAATATGACTGGAGGAGGAACTCTGGGAGTTGAAGTCCCACAAGTCTTGAACCTGCCAAGTTTGAAGGCCTTGGCTTTAAAGGGTCCGCACAAACTTTAAAGGCGGTGCCTGAATTGTGAGGGCCTCGTGGATGTACCTGTTCTGCTTTCTCTGGTAGCCGCACCAGGAAGCTGGGGGTTTCCTTCCAATCCTGAGTGGACCTGCCAGTCGCAAGGTCTCCAGGTGGTCTCCCTTCTGTGCACTGACCCAGCCTGACCCTAAGCCCAGGCAAAAACTTAAGGTGTTTCCTGCACAGAGGAGCTGGAGCAAGATTCCTGAGCTCCGTGTGCAATCCAGCTGGAATGCTTTCCCTTCCCCTCAAGAGGAAACCCATCCGTCACGCCCCGCTCCCCATTTCTAATCCTTCCTACTGTCTGCGCTGCGCTCCTCCTCCTCCTCCTCCTCCTCTTCAGCTGGAATTCCAGATTCCGCCCTCCAGCTGTTATTCAAGTTGGATCCTCCCTTGAGATGGGGTCGAACAACCAACTTTGCATGCCAGCACGAGGGGCTGCCTTTGAGAAAGTTGCATTCGGTGGCCACGCTCTCTTGCACCATCGCCACACATCCCGGCACACCAGCGTTTCTTCTCCCTTCCTTCTGTCATCCCCACCCACTTCTCCCCCCACCCCCCACCCCCCCAAAAAACCTAGACAGAGCCAGCATGGAGAGAAGGACTTTTACAACCTCTCTTCCCTGATCTGGGACAAGGAAGCCATCCAAAAGGCTGGAACCCATTCCTGACACAGCAGAGACGGGAAAAACATAAGGAAGGGAAAGAGACCTTGAATTATTGCGCTGCAGGGAAGGCCTTCCTATCCAGGATTGGCTTGGGTTGGGGAGTGGAGCTTTCCTGGGGGGAGTGGGGGGGGTCATTTCCCCCACCCCCATCCCTGCTTCTCTCAGCGGCGCTGCTTTGAACCCGGGACCAAAGGACGTTTCCTTGCTCCTTCCTTCCTTCCTTGCCCTGGCTCTCATCTCTTCAGGCCCGCGTGGAAAGAGCGAGCAAGCAGGCAAGACAACGACACAACATGGAAGGGGAAATACGGTACAGGCGGGTTGTCTTGGACATGCGACCGTCCGTTTAGCGGCCAAAGTTAGAACAGCCCCGAAAAAAGGGACTTGCAGCCGAGGCCTCCGTCACTCCTGAACTTGCGACCAGGGTTGAAATTTTGAACCTGGACAACCTAGAACCACCTGCCTATGGTCTGACCCAGGGGTGGGATTCAAACGGCATTACTACCGGTTCTTCGTATAGTTGTAAGTTGAGGACGACCTGGATAGCCCAGGAGCTCTGAGAACTGGCGAGACTACCCAGGCCTGGCACAGCCCATAATACTCATCTGACCCCAAGCTTGTTCTTTTCCATTTGACTAAAATTCTCCAGAGTAGGCAGGGGAATTACCATTTCTTTTTATTGCTTTTTCCCCCCCCCACCAAAAAAGTGAATCAAAGCCCGGACAGTCCGTTTCTCTTGGTGCGCAATTGCGAAGTCTTTGAAATGAAAAGGGGACCACTCAGAAATGCCGGGAGAACTGTTGGTTAGATAGGAAGTTAAAAAAGAAAAAAAAACACAATCGAGCAGAAGAAGGACAAACAATTTCTCTAATGTTGTCGCTCTCTCTCCCTCCAGAAGACATCCATGTAAATGTCCAGCTCGGCTCTGGGGCAAGGGCAGTCGTTAAAGTAAACAAAAATGGCTTGGAAGATTGTCTCAACGTTGAAAAGAATGGGGTACGCCTACTTGGAAACATGGAGATTACAGAAAGGTGCAATCAAAGTCCAGACGCTCTGAAAAGCCTGTCAGGGAGATAATGGCATCTGTCATTGCCCCTTATCGCTCAAGGAGGGATGAAAACACGCAAGCAGGAGCTAGCAAATTTGCAGAAGGGATGACAAAGTAGGGTAAACTTGCCTTAGATTGCCAGCGGCTCCTTCCCCGGGCCGGAGATGTTTAAACAGAGGCCTCACAGCTGTTGGTCAGGGTAGGACAGTGGCAACCTGACTGAAGCATGCAGGAGGCTTGTGACCAAATGGTCATCTACACCAGAGGTGGTAATTCAGCCGGTTCTGACCGGTTCTGGAGAACTGGTAGCAAAAATTTCGAGTCGTTCGGAGAACCGGCAAATGCCACCGCCAACCCCATCTATTTTCTGCCTCCCAAGGATCAGCTGGGTCTTCTTTGGTTGCCCTGCCCAGGAGAATGGAGCTGGAAAGCAGGTTAGCGGGGTGGGGAGGGAATGGAGATTTTGCAATATCCTTCCCCTGCCACGCCCACAGAACTGGTAGTAAAAAAAAATTGAATCCCACGACTGGTCCACACCCCGGTTGGCCTTCCCAGGTGGAGCAGACAGGAAACAGAGCCAGAATAGCTAATTCTACTTCATTATAAGGCTATATTAACAGAATCTGCAAGTTTGAAAGTACAAATGTCCCTTTAGAGCCGAGAAATTAGGGAGGGTCCCTTCTGAATCTCTTTTCAACCCATTATGCATCTGAGGGCTAAGTTCTCTGACTGTTTCCCTAAGCACCATTTCTTCAGTCCCCCAAGGTCTGAAAGTAGAAAGAAATTTTCTGACCATTGAACAATCAACTCATGGAACAGAAGTTGCCCTCGGAAGTTGTGGGAGCTTCATCCCTGGAGGCTTTCAAGAAGAGACTGGACTGTCAGAGCCTTGGATGTGAGGCTCCCAAGTGGTGTGGATTAAATACTGTTTACAGATACAGATTAACAGAGTTGGAAGGGACCTTATAGGTCATCTAGTCCAACCCCCCCCGCACAAGCAGGAGACCCTTACACCATTTCCAACAGACTGTCTACCCTGGACTTCACTCCATTCCTAAGAGGCCTGTAAGGGGCTTGCATAAGTGCACCAGCATGCCCACTATCCCTGTTCTATGGTTCCTATTTATTCATACTCGTGTATTATGTATATACTTAAATTTATCCTTATATGTTAATATGTTCTACTTGTTTTCTTATACACGCTTGACAAACTAAACTAAATAAAATGAAATGAAATGAAAATAAGGTCCGGCAACAGCAGCTATCTGGTTTGTATAAACGTGGGGGCCCCCTTGGTGTTCTCTTCACAATGCCGGACAAAGGAGGACCAACCTGGTGTCTCAGCTAGGAATCTTCCCGGTGACACAGCTGTAACCAATGCAAACACTGTCCTGGTCAATCTGGAGAGACCCTGGCAACCTACTTGCAGTCTTGCTGACAAAAAGAAGGAGCAAACAATGCCATGGAGAGGTGGAGGGCCCATCCAAATCTTAAATATTTCATTAGACAACAGAGGGATGTAGGTTTGTTTTTTCCCTCCCAAAACCCAGGGGGGAGAAAGAGACTGAAGAAGAGCGAGGAAAAAGCAAACACTCATTTTGAAGCAAGCTGAAAGAGGGGCAGAGAGCGAGAGAGATGACTCGGGAGGAATATAAAGGGGCCACCTGAGCTGGGTTTGAACCCCAGTGTGGGTGGTTAGAGAGTGACATTGTGCAAGTGTCAGACCCCAGTTGCTGTGGCTAAGGCGACGCATCGAAATCTGCGCGAATGCAAGCCACAGACGGTAGCACAAACCATAGTGTGGTTTGAATTCTAATTTGGTTGTGTAAAATAAGAAAATGTGTGCAGTCTGCTACAATTCCCAAACGCAGACGAGTTAGTAATAGGTAGCCCAGCGATCTACACAGGCTGTGGGTGCACCCCTGGATGTTTATAGTTGACGAGCGATATGGAACGAAGTGTCCTTTAAAGAAGAAAAGGCATTTTAGTGCCTTGAGACAGAAATAAGTAGGAGAAATAGGTGCCTCTTTATTTTTTATAATCGAGACTGGCAGTTCATAAGGGGTACTACATTTAGGTGGCCAAATTCCAGGTGGCAACAGCCAAGAGAGACAGGTGAATTGTACTCTCTGCTCCCATCTAATGTATGTCTGGGGGGGGTTGCACCTCAAATTCCACTTGTTTGAGATCAATGGCCATATAAATAAGATGGGTAGATAGGTAGACAGATAGGCAGACAAGTAGGTGGGTAGATGATTGATAGATAGATAGATAGATAGATAGATAGATAGATAGATAGATAGATAGATAGATAGATAATGCTAAATGGATGGATGGATGATAGATAGGGTGGATGGATGGATGAAAGGGTGAGAAGGAAGGATGATGGATGGATAGATGGATGGATTATAGATAGGTAGATATTATGGAAGGAAGGAGGATAGATGGATGGATGAATGGATGGATGAAGGATGGGATAGATAGATAGATAGATAGATAGATAGATAGATAGATAGATAGATAGATAGATAGATAGATAGATAGATAGATATGCTGAATGGATGGATGGATGGATGATAGATTGGATGGATGGATGGATGAATGGATGGATGGTGAATAGATAATAGATATAGAGAGAAAAAGAGAAGATGATGGATGGATGGATGAAAAGGCGAGAGGGAAAGAGGATGGATGGATAGATGGATGGATATAGTTAGGTAAATATTATGGATTGAGGGAGGATGGATGGATGAACGGATGGATGGGTATGATAGACAGACAGACCGACCGACCCCAGGTTGTGTGAAAAGGGCATCCCTCTGTTTCAGAGGGAAGCCAGGTAGGGGCCTCTTCAGCAAGGCTGAGGTTAATCCAAAGATCTAGAGTTTCGTCTCTTAAACGCTCCTTAATATCACCTCTCCCCCATCCCTATTTGCCAAATGACCTCCAGCCACCCCTTCCAGAGCCTTTCGCGCCTGCCTCTTCTCTTTACGTTGGCCTCTGGTGAATAGGACCTTCCAATCCGCTTGCTCCTTGATTTATCAACCCTCTTTAAAGACACTTATGAATAATTCAGAACGATGTAAGATTATGAGGAGGATCCTGTTCCCTTCCCCCACCCCCACTCACCCCATTTCCACCTCCACACCTCTCAGGCACAAGAGATGGGCCCAGACTGCTGTCAGTCAGATAAATATAATCTATGGCCAATTAAGGGCTCTTTTGCTGTCTCCTCTTCACAAGGAAACACCTTGAGTTAGGGTAGCTGCTCCCAGGAATGCTGACAATTATTGATTGTGAGAATAGAAAGCCTGCTTTTATTTTTATTTTTATTTTTTTAAAAACAGCTTGAGTCAGTTGAGCACTTTGCCTCTGCATGTAAATAAGATCTGACATCGTTGGGTTTTTTTTCCCAGTGGAAAAAATGACCCCCCGAAAGCTTTGATTTCTCTTGTTCTGGGCTCCTAAAGACATTTAACAGCCTAAAAAGGGATGCAGGGAAGCCTCCTGCTTCTCTGACTTTATTTATAATTTAAATAAATAGATTAGCCTCGGACACTCTGGATCAACTGGTTTGAGTCTCTGCAAAACCTCAAGGCGTACTTGGTTAACTTAGCTGGGACGCATTTCTGCAGGGTGACTTAAACAAGGCTCGTTTACATAATTAACTCAATTGTCTGGATTCTCCTTGCGCAACTGAACCACAAGCAGAGTTCATGAGCTGAGTTTGCACCGTCTTCCAACTAAAAATGGTGTTGAGAGATTTGTAGTTTAGGGTAACAAGATAACAGGTAATCAGAGTTGGAAGTCCAACCCCCCCCACCCCCCAAGTGGGAGACCCTACACCATTTCTGACAAATGGCAGTCCAATCTCTTCTTGAAGGTCTCTAGGGATGAAGCTCCCACAACTTGCGAGGGCAACTTCTGTTTCACCGTCAGAAAGTTTCTCCACACAGAAAGTGTGAAAACGGTCCCCAGTCACAGTCGTAACGATCGCTAAACGAACAGTGATAAGTCGAGGACTACCTATAAAATCCACAAAACCAGCCTTGGTAACATTTAAAAGTGTTTGGAGGTTAGTTCTCATGGATGTAAGTCACACCAAAATGCTCTGAAAATTGGGAAAGCTCCCCTCTTAGGCAATTTCTAGAAGGCGTAGGCAGAGAACTGGGTTAGCCTACGGTCGCCAAAAATTATAGGGAATTTCTTTGGGAGTGCTTTAATATGTTCGAGTATTAAAGGCATATGTTTTTTCATCCATGCAGCTCACTACACCCAAGGCATATCTTTCTAGAGTTTCGGTGAAACTAACAAAATCATCTGAAGGAAGGGATTCATCACTGGCCAAATCTTGCAAAAGGCCTGAGGCTACCCTTAATGGGAATGGGTGGGTTGTGTTTTACTAGTTCTTACCCAGAGATTTATTTTTTTTTAAAAAAACCAACCCACAAGGTCAGAGACTGAAACATTTGCCCTTTTGCAAGGCTTATTTAAATCATTTAAAAAAATTTAAATTACACATAAAATAATAAAGCTACTGCAGGATGAAGTTTCTGCAGACTTAGAGTTTTTCTGCACTGAAGGCTCTTTTGCATTCTTCCTTTCAAGGGAATATGACCAACTCCAAACAGACCAGAGTTGGAAGGGATCTTAGAGGCCTTCTAGTCCAACCCCCTCTCTCGAGCAGGAAACCCTATACTATTTCACACAAAATGGTTCTCTGATTCTCTTCTTAAAATTGGAGGCCTTTCATAATCCACCAGGACAACCCTTTAACTGTGGAATGGAGTCGTTTCATCACGTAATTTAGAAGAACAGAGGACTGCTCTTGGATATGGAAGCTCGACTTAGCAGTGAACTTGCAACCTGATACAGCTAAGTGCAACTGCGAACAGCGAACTCAACATCTTGACGGCACAAATAACGAAGTTTAAATGCTGATCCCAAGAGACATACTTTCCACAAAGTGGCTGAAGAAAAAAACACACATCCCTCTCTGTATGTGCCTTGGTGAAACTTTTAACCCAGAGGCATTTCAGCAATTATAAGCCTTTCTCTCAGCAAGTTCTAAAAACGAGAGAGAGTTGCTTGCTTTTATTTATTCTTTGACTTTCCATTTTTCCCCCCACACCCCTCAAAGTTTGAGGCTTGGGAAGAAATCTGTCTTAATAGGAGCCCTGGAAAATTACGAAGCGAGAGGTGCTTGCGCGTGTGCGTGCATAACTTTTAAACAAAAGGAAGAGAACAAATTAAATTGCCGTCTAATTTGATGAACCGACTGGTAGTTGTACCAATCTTTTCTGGAGGCCCACTTCATTTTAAAACTCTTTCTCTCCCTCTCTCTCTCTCTCTCCCTCCTCCTTCACCTCTTAGGAGTCAGCTCTAATGAATAAGGTACAATTGGAGTTTAATAGGCTGCTTTAAGATCTGATCCCGTGACAACTGCTCTTTTCTCGAGGTTTTAAACAGCCTGAAATGCTGTTCATTGTCCCGCTTAAAACAGGCGATGCTGGACGAGGATGGGGTGGGCGTATGTATCAATTTGTTTGTGCCCTCTCTCCGAGGCAGATCCTCTTCCCTGACTTATGAATAGGTGGGGAGGGGAGAAGGGCCCGGAGAAGGAGACAATGAACCAGACGATTTGGCTCCAAGGAGACCGTGGGCCCACTCTCGGCCGGAATGGTGACATATGGTCCACCTCGGAGCTAAGCCGTAGCTTTTCAATAGCGAAAACTTGTCCCTCTCGGCACAAGAGCCGGGCATTCGGGGTTTTTTTTTAATGGCCATCCATTCCATGCCTCCTCCGTTTTTGTATTATTATTTTTTAAGGTTGGCTTTGTTTTCTTTTGCGCGGAACAGGGAGGGATAGAAGGAAAAGCCAACATCCAATGTTGACCAATGGAGAAAGGAGGCAGGGCGGAGTGGCAGGCGATGCTGGAAGAAAGAAAAGAAAGAAAGAAAGAAAGAAAGAAAGAAAGAAAGAAAGAAAGAAAGAAAGAAAGAAAGAAAGAAAGAAGAAAGAAAGAAAGGAAGGAAGGAAGGAAGGAAGGAAGGAAGGAAGGAAGGAAGGAAGGAAGGAAGGAAGGAAGGAAAGCAAGAAAGAAAGCAAGAAAGCAAGAAAGAAGGAAGGAAGGAAGGAAGGAAGGAAGGAAGGAAGGAAGGAAGGAAGGAAGGAAGGAAAGCAAGCAAGCAAGAAAGAAAGAAAGAAAGAAAGAAAGAAAGAAAGAAAGAAAGAGAAGAAAGAAGAAGGAAGGAAGAAGGAAGAAGGAAGGAAGGAAGGAAGGAAGGAAGGAAGGAAGGAAGGAAGGAAGGAAGGAAGGAAAGAAGGAAGGAAGGAAGGAAGGAAGGAAGGAAGGAAGGAAGGAAGGAAGGAAGCAAGGAAGAAGGAAGGAAGGAAAGAAAGCAAAAGAAAGAAAGAAAGAAAGAAAGAAAGAAAGAAAGAAAGAAAGAAAGAAAGAAAGAAAAGTAACAAAAATGCTTGTGTTTACTTTCTGCTGCCTTGGAGGAACAGGGTGAAGTTGCAGCCCCATGCAAAGAAAGCTCGGAAGGGGGCTTCGGGGGGGGGGCTTTGGGGGGGCTTGACAAAGCCAGAGGTCCTGCCCCTCCGTTGCTCTCTCATTTTACTCTGCCTCTTTGGGAGGCCTTCCTCTAAGAGCGGGAAAACCCTCGACGCATGCACAGAAGTTTCTCCTGGCTAGGAGAGGGGTCAGTCAAGGAGGCAAAACCACATCAAGCGCCTGGAAAAAGCATCGGCGATTTCCTGGACACCTCAAAAAACGGGGGGTGCTATCACCACCATAATAGTACAAAGCCCCTCACTGGCCCGTGGGAATAGAAAAACAGGGGTCTTTGATTTTTGCATTTAAAACGACACGTGTCTTCAGAATAGAATAAAATAGAATAGAATAGAATAGAATAGAATAGAATAGAATAGAATAGAATAGAATAGAATAGAATAGAATAGAATAGAATAGAATAGAATAGAATAGAACAGAACAGGAACAAGAACAAGAATAGAATAGGAACAGGAACAAGAACAAGAACAAGAACAAGAACAAGAATAGAATAGAATAGAATAGAATAGAATAGAATAGAATAGAATAGAATAGAATAGAATAGAATAACAGAGTTGGAAGGGACCTTGGAGGTCTTCTAGTCCAACCTCCTGCTTAGGCAGGAAATCCTACACCGCTGCAGACAAATGGTTATCCAACATCTTTTTTAAAACTTCCAGAGTTGGAGCATTCACAACTTCTAGAGGCAAGTTGTTCCATTGATTAATTGTTCCAACTCTCAGGAAATTCCTCCTTAGCTCTAGGTTGCTTCTCTCCTTGATTAGTTTCCATCCATCGCTTCTTGTCCTGCGTTCAGGTGCTTTGGAGAATGTCTTGACTCCCTCTTCTTTGGGGCAGCTCCTGAGATATTGGAAGACTGCTGTCATGTCTCCCCTAGTCCTTCTTTTCATTAGACTAGACATACCCAGTTCCTGCAACCGTTCTTCGTAGGTTTTAGCCTCCAGTCCCCTAATCCTCTTGGTTGCTCTTCTCTGCACTCTTTCTAGAGTCTTAACATCTCTTTTACATTGTGGTAACAAAAACTGGATGCATAATTGCAAGTGTGGCCTTACCAAGGCAATATAAAGTTGTATTAACACTTCACGTGATCTTGATTCTACCCCTCTGTTGATGCAGCCTAGAAAATGTCAACATTCCTCTGCACATATAATCGGCGGCCTCATTTTCACAGGTAACAAACTTATGTTCAATAGCTTCCTTCCCAATAGCAGAGGTGGGATTCAGCAGGCTCTAAACAGTTCTGGAGAACCAGTAGTGGAAGTTTTGAGTAGTTCGGAGAACCAGTAAATACCACCTCTGACTGGCCCCACCCCCATCTATTCTCCGCCTCCCGAGTCCCAGCTGATCGGCTGGGTCTTCCTTTGGTTGCCCTGCACAGGAGAATGGAGCTGGAAAGCAGGTTAGCGGGGGTAGAGAGGGAATGGGGATTTTGCAGTAAACTTCCCTTGGAGTGGGGATGATTTTACATTATCCTTCCCCTGCCACATCCACCAAGCCATGCCCACCAAGCCACGGCCACAGAACTGGTAGTAAAAAAAATTTGAATCCCACCACCGCCCAATAAACATATACCTTAAGTATCTGGAGGGAATCAGAATACGGAAGGCTGATTTGGTGAATGTCAGAATAACGTCCACCATCTTAATTCCTGGATTCATGCCGCTCACTCAGCCATAACGTGGTTCTGTTCTGTTCTGTTTTGTAGAATATCAGCCACGGAGCTGTGTAAACTAGGTATCTGGCTTAACACGAGATCCTCGCCCAAGATAGCTTTTTTTCAGCATGACCGAGAAAATCCATAATGCACCATGAAGAAAAAAAATTCTCTGCTTTTTGTAATGGAAAAAGCCAACATTGAGATACTACCAATGCAGCCATCAAATATGAGATGTCCGGAGCAGACAAACGTGTCAACACATTTTGTGACTATAACAACTCACATACTCCCAGTTTAGATAAATGAATAGGCAAGTTTTCAGTCACTCCTCAGTTAGGACTGGGTTCAAAGGCATGATTTATTCTTACATAAACATGTGCAAAGAGAACTGTATAATCAATCTTTCACAGGGAAATAAATACACTGCCACCTACTTACATTATGTTCAATTCTCCTGATATTCTTCCTTAGACACCACCTGGTGTTACATCATTTTTTTTTCCAGCAACTTAAATTAAAAAAAAAAACAAAGCCTTCATTAATAAACAAGTAATATATCTGATGAATTAGCTCGTCTCCTTCAGTCTCCAATAATAATTTGCCCCAAAACTATCCTTAAGATGGTTTTAGTAATTAAAACCTGCAGCTTTAACCCCAAAACTTATAGGTGAGGTTTATATAGCACACCAAGCACAATCACTCTAAATCTTAACCAGTGCATCGGCACAATTGTTCTCACCATTACGAGACATTTCCTAAAAATTAGCAAGTGGAACAGTTTGCCTTTCAGAAGTTGTGGGTTCTCCATCACTGGAGGCTTTCAAAAATAGATTGGACGGGATGGTTATATGGTCTCCTGCATAATCAGGGAGGTGGACAAAGAAACTTCCAGGGTCCCTTCCAATTCTGTTTTTCTGAAACCTCTGAAACGATTGACTAAGCTTAGATACATTTAAACTTGTTAATTTCTTTATGTCCTAATATGTTGTGCATTCTAACTTTTTCGGTTTATTGTTTAGCTCTAGGAAACAAGTTAATTTAGGTTAAATGCAGGATGTAAATTTAGCTACAGAAAAGTATCTTTGAGCATGTAGAGAATTCTCTAGCAGAAGGATTTTATTTTAGGACAATTACCCCCAGATTATTAGGCAGAGATACATCCACAGTGTAGAATGCTCTAAAATTCAATTTCTAAATCGGAGAACTCTATATACTTACAGATTTTTTTTTTTAAGTGTACCCTGCCCACTTTGTGAAACTTCACCAAATTGCCTAGGCTATTTCAAAATCTCCAACTGTATATAAATAATGATATACAACCTTGGATTTTTCATTCCAAACGTCCAAGGATTTCATTTTTAATTGCAAGAGTTTGTGTCTACAATTTAACTGTTGATATGCAATGTGGAGAAAGCACTAGACACAGAAAGCCAAGAAAGAAAGCCAAAAAGAAAGAAAGAAAGAAAGAAAGAAAGAAAGAAAGAAAGAAAGAAAGAAAGAAAGAAAGAAAGAAAGAAAGAAAGAAAGAAAGAAAGAAAGAGAAAGGAAGGAAGAAAAGAGAAAGAAAGAGGAAGGAAGGAAAGAAAGAGGAAGGAAGGAAGGAAGGAAGGAAGGAAGGAAGGAAGGAAGGAAGGAAGGAGAAAGGAAGGAAAGTAAAAAGAGAACGAAAGAAAGAAAGCCAAGAAGAAAGAAAGATAAGAGAAAGATAAAAGAAAGAGAGAAAGAAAGAAAAAGGAAGAAAGAGAAAGGAAGGAAGGAAGAAAAGAGAAAGAAAGGAAGGAAAGAAAGAGAAAGGAAGGAAGGAAGGAGAAAGGAAGGAAAGTAAAAAGAGAAAGAAAGAAAGAAAGAAAGAAAGAAAGAAAGAAAGAGAGAGAGAGAGAGAGAGAGAGAGAGAAAGAAAGACTCTAGAAACAAGGGATATTTTCTGTCCACCAAATGGACTGGGTGTTTGGGAAAAGAGCAATATAAGCCCTATTCCCAGGGATTGCAAAGGAAGAAAGGGGCTTGGGAATTTGAAGTGGAAATAACACCAACCCACCATCCACATCCTGGTCTTTATTGGGCTTCAAAGTTGCTTCTCACCGTCCTTTCCTCATTAGCTAATTACCACGGTTGTTTTCCCCAACCTCCCTTCAGAGCAATCAAACCAACATTGCATAGCCAATAAACCAGGACGGGAAATAAGTCCCTTTGGGGATTTGAAAGCAGCTGGGAAGCCAGAGTCTGCCTTCCTGCATAATCCATTTATGGCACAATAAACACGCATTTGTTTCTCATTAGTGTGCCGTCTGTGGATCTGGTTCCAAGGCTGCTGTCCTTTTGTGTAGCAGGCCCCTGGTTTCTCACAAGGCGGAAAAGGGTTGCTGCTATGCAGTGTGTGTTTGTGTACTTCTTTTAAGCCAAGGAGAACATTCTCTTTGCTGTCGCCACTCGTATATTAGTGCAGGAGGCTGAAATTGAGGTGAGTAAATCCATACAAGTAGCCCTCGGCTTACAATCATTTTTTAAGTGACCGTTTAAAGTTACAACACTGAAAAAAGTGACTTATGACCCCTTTTTACACTTATAGACCCCTCACATCCTAGACATAAACTATTTCAACTCCTACCCTCAAAAACGACACTATAGGGCACTGCACATCAGAACAACTAGACACAAGGACAGTTTACCCACTCCCCGCCACATGCCATCATTCTGCTAAACAACTAGTTCCCACGCCGTCAAATTATTTACTATATTATTATTATTCTCATCCTTCCTAGTATCTATTTCCTTCCACTTATGACTATAACCTTGTTGCTTGTAGCTTTACAATTTATATTGTTTTATTTGTTCCCTAGTATGATCTGATTGCTTATTAGTATCCTATGACTATCACTAAGTGTTGTATCTTACGATTCTTGATGAATGTATTTTATTTTTCTTCATGTACACTGAGAGCATATGCACCGAAGGCAAATTCCTTGTGTGTCCAATCACACTTGGCCAATAAAAAATTCTGTTCTGTTCTATTCTATTCTATTCTATTCTTTCCTAATCCTATTCTATTCTATTCTATTCTATTCTTTCCTATTCCTATTCCATTCCATTCCATTCTATTCAAATTCTATTCTTTCCTAATCCTATTCTATTCTTTCCTATTCTTGTTCTATTCTGTTCTGTTCTGTTCTATTCCTGTTCTGTTCTGTTCTGTTCCTTGTTCTTTTCTATTCTTTTCTAGAATAGAAAAGAAAAGCCAAACTTTCCCACCTTGGAGGGCCAGCCTCCTTGCACTGGGCAGCTGCGGCGAGGCCTCTCACAAACCAGAGGAATACAAAAAGTAATAACTTTTCCCCACCCCACCATTTCTGGCATCCTCTGAGGGGATGACGAAAGAGAGGAGACCCCCCCACACACACACAAAGGCAAGGAGGGGATCCCCCCCCCCTTTTTTTCCCTCAGAGCCCCTTTGCCTCACAGTTTGAGGAAAACTTTTTGCCCAAATGTGTTTCCCTCCAAAACTGTGGGGGCTTCACCAATGCCTTTCCTCCTCTCCTGAGGGGGGGAAAATGGCCTTTGTAGTCCTCTCAGCCACTCTGGTCCATTTGACTGTATCCCACAATCCCTTGTGGCACCCAGCAGCCTTCTAGGAAATGGCCATTTTCTCGGGGCAGCAGCGCCTGAGGAGAATTTTAATTTACCTTTAAAAACCAGCCATGGTTTTTAAGGATGGTAAACCTGGTTTTCTGAACAAGCCAGTTTGGGTTGGGCTTGTGTACTGCTCTAAGCCACGAATGAGAGTCAGTGGTGGATGAAGGAGATGAAACCAGTCTGGGGGAGCCAGATTCAAGTCCATCTTTACCACCCATGGAGGTTTGCAAGCCGACATTGGTCTGTTTTGTTTGGTCCTTCACAGGCTGGTCTACCTTGCAGGTTTGTTGTTCTGGCACTCAATTTTTTTGGGGGGGGTCAAAAAAAAAGGAAGGCAGGATATTTATTTGCATCTCGCCTTTGTTGTAAAAATAATTGTAAAAATAATAAAGGCAGGATGCAGATCTCTCTCTCCATATATATACATACCTATATCTATCTATCTATCTATCTATCTATCTATCTATCTATCTATCTATCTATCTATCGCAGGATATTCATTTGTATCTCTCCTTTGTTGTAAAAATAATTGTAAAAATAATAAAGGCAGGATGCAGATCTCTCGATCTCTCTCTCTCCATATATATACATACCTATATCTATCTATCTATCTATCTATCTATCTATCTATCTATCTATCTATCTATCTATGGCAGGATATTTATTTGTATCTCGCCTTTGTTGTAAAAATAAGTGTAAAAATAATAAAGGCAAGATGCATCTCTCTCTCTCTCTTTCTTTCTATCCATCCATCCATCCATCCATCCATCCATCCATCCATCCATCTCTCTCTCTCTCTATCTATCTATCTATCTATCTATCCCATTCCCTTCCCGTCCCATCCCATCCCGCACACACACACATAAACACCTTTTATGAGAAATCACACCTGGGAGGTTCTGCTAGTGAGTTTAGCAGTCACAGGTTGTTGGGGTTTTGTGTGTATGTGTGTGTGTGGGGTGGTGGTGAAATAAGGAAATCATGGAATGAAATTTGACACAAGAAGCCTTTTGTTTCTGATGGTGAAAAAGAGCTCTCTTTTTTTTTTAGCCACAGGAAGGCATTCTTCTTCTTGTTTTGACAGCAGCTGAACAACCCAAGGAAATTAAACCTAGAAACGGGGAAGACCCAGCAGTGGCATCCTAAAGTAACCTGATCCTAGACTGGATTAGGTGCACCTAGTCCATCCAGTTAATTTTATTTAGGGTGGCTTAACTCTGTCCAGGATGGCGGCTGCAAAGCCTGGGAGGAGTAGAAACGCAGCTGGAATCCAGGTCAAACCTTCTTTCTGTATTTTCAACAAGGGTAGTCCGTTTCTATTGCAGAAACGGTACAAAAGGTCAGAAAGCAAAGCATCTGTTTTTTTTTTCCCCAAAAAGAAAGCACCACCTAGAATTTAAAATATATAAAAGCTAATTCTGTTTGTGTCTACATTTGGACAACACCCTAAGCCATAATATGCTTTGCTTGGGGTTGTTTTTCCTAGTCTTTTTCTTTCTCAGTTGTGTTTCCAACTCTTCCCAGTAATAGACCCCAAATAACCAGAATCGTCACAGAGGTTCTTTTACAAAAGACTTCCTTGACTTTTTTGCCCCCTTGAAAACGTTTTGCTTCGGTTCAGAACTTAAGAAGCTTCTTGGATAAAAAGTGAAATGTTTTCAAGGAGAAAAAGGAACACCAAGAACGTCCCGTTGCCTTTTGGAAAAACATTTTTGGGACAATCATGTCCTGGATGATCAAGAAACTCCATAAACAAATAATCTGATTATTTATGGTGCCTAAACAAGTTAGAGTAAGCACCTAAGCTTGGTTTATGAATCTTAAATTGTTTGGGCACAATAATCGTGTTGAGATTCTTTGGGTACAATAATCCAGTGAGAGATGCACCAGAGTTGGGCAATATGTGAATATTATTATTATTATTACTATTATTATTACTATTATTATTACTATTATTATTATTATTAAAGATCATTGTACCTAAGTAAGCCAGGATTATCCAAGATTCGCCGGGGCTTCATAAAAGGGGCTTGCTTGTTTCCAATAAACTATAGCTGCAGATTTGAATGCAATTCAGCCACTTTGGGTAAACTGAATAAACAACACTGAATAATTTAGGCACTGTGCTTGCTTATATATCATCAGGAGGAACTGAAGTGGGGGTGTAAGGGATGGCTTACAACGGTGGCCCCCAATCTTTTGGGCAGCAGGGATCGGAGAAAGTTGTTTTCTGTGGACTCTGTGTGTGTGTGTATGTATGTGTGGTTTTGTGTGTTGCCTGCATCCCCTAGATGGGGCTTCACTTGTTTGCACAGCCTGGCATACCCTGGACTGGGCACCCCTGGTTTAAATAATAGTTTAACAAGCATAAATGCTTCACATAAAATGATGTATAAACATGACAAGGAACAGCACTAGGAAGATAGGTCTTGATTGCTTAAAATAAGAATAACTTCTTTGCACTTTCCCCCCTCAGAATGCGTTCCTGAACCTTTTCCAAAATCAAGATCCAATAAATGGCAGGTGCCAGGCATTATCCCACCGGAGAATCTGAGAACTTTTCTCCTCCTCGCTTTCTGCTTCCCATCTTCACTTCAAACAGGTCCAACACGCAGAATCAAAACTCTGGGAAGATAAGGTAAGCCGTTTTGCGAAAAAGATGGGTCACCTCGGACTGACCATAACTCAAGAAGCCCTTTGGGCTTACCACAGATAAGGTGTCTTTATACAAGAGAATTTTATTGCCTTTATTTTTCTTAAAAACACTCTCCTGGATTTACTTTCTGCCTCACTCCCTCCTTATTTTTGTGAACCTCAATTCAGTGGGAGGGTCTTGGCACTGAACATGGCTTTTAAAACTGTTGGGTTTTTTTTAAGCAAGTAATTGAGCTCATAAAATGATGACATCATGGTTAGGACTGCACTGAACAGGCTAACCTTAAAAGCTTGAGTTGTTCTGGTGTGGATAAAGCAGGTATGCATACAAGCTAGGAACGCCTGATCTTTCTGTAGCTTAGCATGCTGCTATGGGTGGTATTGTTTAGCTGTTTGCATTGTTTTATGACCCAATGGAATTCCTGTCTGTAACCATCAGTAATGGTATCTACACAGAGAGAGAGTGAGAGAGAAAGAGAGAGAGAGAGACAGACACAGACCTGTTTCTATCTGCCTCCTTTTTGATTGCCTTCACCGTCTGCAAGTGCAAGAAAATTGAGTTGGGTCTGCATAAGGTTGACTCAGCCTTCCATCCTTCCGAGGTGGCTAAAATGAGAACCCAGATTGTTGGGGAGCAATAGGCTGGCTCTGTAAACTGCTTAGAGAGGGCTGTAAAAAGTGGTATATACATCTAAGGTCTATTGCTATACCAATCAGTAAAACAGTCCAACAACCCACAATCCATTTCATGTATTAATAATCATGTTTATACTTATATCTGTTGTCTAATACATGCTCGACAAAGAAAATAAATAAAATGAATAAATAAAATATGTGCAGCTTAGCACGTTGTATGAATTGTACGGTTTGGGAATGCTGGCCAGCAATTTAGGGCATTAGCTAATCCAGCCACAGTAATTAATTAAAGGAACCACGGCTTTGCTTGTGGCAAGAACACGTATATAGTATTGGATGCCAGATTTTTTTCAGGCACTTTTCCTGAGGGTTTTTTTCCCTCCCTGCTTAAATGGCACAGAAATCACAGAATTATATTAGCCCTTCTTAGTGCTTCCAGTCACTGGCACATAACTCGTCAATTTAGCAGGCCATAGCTAAGTTTGTTTAAATTTCGTTGAAAATTTTATCGAAAAAAGGGATAACTGTATTAAGCTTGGCATCCTTTCATGGATATCGTGCCTTTTCCTCAACTTCTGCCACCCTTGCCATGAAAGGCCCAGAGTTGCTTCTGGCATTCTGTCTAAACAGCTTAGGATGGTAAGTGGGAAAGAGAAGGCATGGCGGGGCGGAGGGAACGTCTTGATTGCAGGGATGATAAACCCAAAATATCCACCATGGTTTGGGGGACAATTGAAGGGCAGTTGATGACGAGCATGTATATTGCTGTTCTTGCAACAGAATTTGATGCTTCTCTGTGTTACAAAATACGTTATATTCTTCAATGTATTTTAACTGAGTAGTTAAGAGACCAATAATTAATCCTAAATCTTCCGGTTGTAGTTATTTTAACTGAAAGTGACACAAGCATTTATTGGACCAAAGAGGCCATTATGCTCTCACGCTGGCACACTGCATGTTGGGTTATTTTGTTATAAATGTGCAACAGAGTACAGGTTGAGGAGTTTGTTCACTCTGATTTTCTTGCAGTGTGTGTAAGGCCCACAGGAAGCTTTGAGTGTGGCAAGTATCTACAAACATTCATGAAATATGATTTATTTTTTCCCCCACAGAGGTGTAGTTTCTAAACCAGGAGTTGGCTACCTGATGTCTTCCAGATGTTCTGGGTTGCGATTTCCAAATCTGTAGGCTGCAAGCCCATTATGGGAGCTGCAGCCTGAAACATCTAGAGAACGGCTGACTGCCCATCCTTGAGAAACAACAATTACTGATACAACTTTTAGTAGCATTAATTTTACTTGTGGGCGCATTTTTAATTCAAGGGGCTCAATTTAAACGATGTGCAGAGTTCTGTGCAGGCCAGAATTCCAGGGACAGCTACCTTTTCTATTTAAGGACATGTTTCTAGTTTAGAAGATAACTTTAAGATTCCAGATGCATTTTTATCCCTCCTTATTATTCAACTCCAGTGGCATTTTAGCTAGAGGATGACAAGGACTAAGGCAAGGACTGGTTTGGCAACATAGTTTTTTATGAGCTATAAATGACTGACTTTACTTGAATGACAAGAATTTTATAGTACATTTTGACCTACGTGAAGCCAGCCATAGAAACCCTTACGCTCTCTGCTGTTGATCTTGTTATTATTATCATAATTAATGTGAGGTTCTGATTTTTTAAATGTGAGAACAGGTTTTGTCGCTCAGCTGTGTAAACTAATCTCTTGTTAAGTTAAGCCCCAACACTATAGAGAAATGTTTTGACCATCTCTCTCTCTCTCTCTCTTTTATTTTTTCTGCCAAATTCCCAGTCTGGCTGACAAGAATGATATCTAAAGTGTTCTCTATTTCTGGCTTTGAATTTGCATTTATGGGCTTGGGTTTCCAGGAAGAACCAATATTTTGTTTTAAAAAGACATATGTATTCTACGGGATGTCATTAAAAGATCTAGCCAGCTGGTACCTTGGGCTGGAAGGATGTACACCTAGATATGCAATACACAGTATTGCAACCAAACAAGTTAAAATTGGTCTGCATTTGTCTATTCTTCTGGCGCTAATTATAGAGAAGAAGTCGAACTGAAGAGCGGTGACAAAAAAAAAATCCAGGGTTAATTGCAGACTTTTCCAATTAAAAGAGTCAAGTACCCCAAAATAGCACCGCGCAATTTCTTGCAGCAGAACTGAATAGCTGAAGCTAAAAAAACCAGTAACTTCACTCTACTATGAATATTTTAATTCAGTCTTTCCTCTGGCTTGTCATTCTATACAGGTGGTTCTCGACTTACGATCACATTCGGATCCCAAAATTTATGTTGCTAAGCGAGACAGTTGCTAAGTGAATTTTGCCCCGTTTTACAACCTATCTTGCCACATTGGTTAAGCTCATCGTTGCACTTGTTAAAGTTAGTAACACAGGTTGTTAAGCAGATCTGGCTTCCCCATTGACTTTGCTCGTCAGACGGTCGCAAAAGGGGATCATGTGACACCCCCACCGGGACTCTGCATCCATCATAAATATGAGTTGGTTGCCAAATGTCCGGAGTTTGATCATGTGACCTTGAGGATGCTGCAATGGTCATTAAGTGTGAAAACGGATCATATGCCAATTTTTTTCAGTACCGTTGTGTAACTCTGAATGGCCACTCAACAAACTGTTGTGCTGTAGCATGATCCTTTCTGTGAGGCTAGCAACCTGTTGTTGTTATTATTATTATTATTATTATTATTGCTCCAAGGGCTCCAATTACAATTGGGATAACACACAATTTCTTTTTCTAAAGTCGCTCAACTTCAATTTGTAAGTCCCGATACTTTGTGATTTTTTTCTTGCTGTGTGTCTACAATTTGTGCATCACCAGGTATTGCAATGTCAATGAACCAACCCTTTTTCTTTTCAACTATTGTTATGTCAGGTGTGATGTGGGCCAAATGCTGTCCGCCTGAATTCTGAAGTCCCACAAGATCTTGACTTTTTCATTCTCCATTCTCCTCCTCCTCCTCATTGTTATTATTTTAAAGTCACAACTATCAGCATCTTGAGTTCTCCCCACCCAGTGTCTGCCTGCATGATGCAATCCATTTCTTGAATGAACACATTATCCTGGCTTGGCATCGTGCCCTTAAATCAGAACCTAACCATGAAAGCAGGTTGAAACACCAAAACCCCTTTCAAAAGGCAAACTTTCCAAACACACCTGAGCTGGTTTTGGGGTGGGGTGGGGGTGGGTTGTGTGAACACAGCCAGTAACTAATCCCATCTGCACACAAGTTGTAAAATAAATTCAGTCTCTGAAACTCCTTGGAAGGGTGGCAGGAGGAATCCGTCTGCAAGCGCATTAAAATACATTCTGCAAGCGGCCTCTCTCTCTCTCTCTCTCTCTCTCTCTCTCTCCCCAACACCTTCCTTATTGCTTTCGCTCGCCTGTCAACTGCAGGGTTGGTTGGTTGCCTTCCTCCTCCTCCCCTGCCGCCGCGCCACCCCCATGCAGCGGGAGGGAGGGGGAGCGGGGTGGCGGCTTGCCGGCAGCGTGCAGCTGTTGTAATGACATCGTACCACCCACCAGCAGGCTGAGTTTCCAGTGTGAGGCAAAGAGGCTGTGTGTGCGGGCTGGGGCGGGCCGACATTTCCCCCGCAAGCATTGTGTCCTCTGTCACCGAGGACGGAGGCGGCTCCCGGTCGGACAGCCCGAACCGGATACCTTCAGTGACTGAAATAATAGGCCTGGTGGTGGGAAAAAAGAGGCCGAGGAAATCTCTAGGGAGGAATTAAGTGATGAATAACTTTCTCCCCCCCTGTCCGTCCCCCCCCCACCAGCTACGTTCAAGAAACAAGCCTCGAGCCTGTGGCCAGCCTATTAGCTGAATGCCCTTCCTCCTCCTCCTCCTCCTCCTCCAACACTCTTCATTGCCCTTGTGGGAAAGGGAAGGGGAAAAAAATAAAAATAAAGCAACCCTGCTCGGATTCCATGGCAGAAAATAAACGAGCGTGGCTTGGAGAGGGAAGAGGAGAGAGCAAGCAAGCTGACCTCCTTTTCGAGAGGCAGAGAAATTCCAAGGAGGGCGGGCGGGCGGGCGGACATGCCCCTCTCTCCTCCAGTACGAGGTGGAGATTCGGTTTTACAAACAGCAGCCCCAAAACACCTGTTTTCCATGCCTTTTATCTCGCCCTGCCTTGCTAAGCCAGCTGCCTTCCGGATGTTTAAGCCCACGGCCTGGGAAGTTTGAGGCTTGCAATCCTATCTGGAAGGATGTGGGCTGGACCGGTCCTTTTTTTTTTTTCCCTAGAGCGAGAAATGGACCTTCCGGGTTCAAATTGCTGATATCTCTAAAAGGACTGGCTTGGTTCTAGAATAGAAATAGACTAGACTAGACTAGATTAGACTAGAATAAACTAGATTAGACTGGAATAGAATAGAATAGAATAGAATAGAATAGAACAGAATAGAATAGGAATTAATAGAATGGGAATTAATAGAAAGAATAGGGAATGAGAATGAGAATAGACTAGAATAGAGGAATGAAGAATAGAATAGAAGAATAGCATAGCATAGTATAGCATAGCATAGAATATTGGAATAAATAGAATAGAGGAATGAAAAATAGAACAGAAGAATAACATAGAATAGAATTTAGAATAGAATAGGAATAGAATAGGAATAGAATAGGAATAGAATAGAAATAGAATAGAATAGAATAGAAATAGAATAGAAACAGAATAGAAATAGAATAGAATAGAATAGAAGGAATGAAGAATAGAATAGAAGAATAGCATAGAACAGAATTTAGAATAGAATAGAAATAGAATAGAAACAGAATAGAAATAGAATAGAATAACAACAACAGCAACAGAATAAGAGTTGGAAGGAGGTCTTGGAGGTCTTCTAGTCCAACCCCTTGCCCAGGCAGGAGACACTTGACTCTACCATTTCATTCAAATGGTTGTGCAATCTCTTCTTTAAATCCTCCACACAAATGGCTCTCCAATCTCTCCCCAAAATAATTTTTGGTGAGATAACAAAACCAAGGACAAATAGGCTGAAAAACAACTTCTATCCCAGAGCAGTAACTATACTGAATTCTACTGTATAGTGCAATGTTAATGCAATATCAGGGGTTTTCAATTCAATTGTACAGAATGTGGAGGATGAGTGTTCGTGTTCTATTTTTTATAGTTCTAATGTACACTGAAGATGGCATTTAATTTTGTTGTATGAGGAGGTGCGATGACAATAAAGTAAACTAAACTAAAAAAACTCTAGTGTTGGCTCACCTGCAGGGGCTTATTGGACTGCCCAACCTTGGTAAAAGGAAATACTTATTCGGTTGTTGGGAGTGAAGCTAGTGGCCGCTTCTAGTGGCAGGGAGTTGTGCAGGTTTAATTCTACACTAATGAATTGGTCCTTGCTTTCTCCACGTTAGGAAATTGCGGGCAGAGATGGGTTAATCTTTAAGGCTGGTGTTCTGAAGGTGAAAACCATGTGGCAGAGGATGCAAGAATTGGCCTTCATTGATCCACTCAAGAGTACCTAATCCCATTAAAGATTGTGTTGCCTTCCGTCTCCTCTTCACCTTTAGAAGGAAGAATTCAAAAGCTTCAACCTGCATTATTGTTTTCATATCCCGATGAGCATCCTTGGTGTTGTTTTCTGACCAGTGCCAGTTTTCACTCCTTAACTATCCCATGCTCCTTCGGGGACATCAGGGTGAGGGCAGTATCTGTGATTGATACGGACCCCAAACTGTGGCCAGAGGTTCCAATGACAGCCCATCAAAGCTGACCTTATTCTCTCTCTCTCTCTCTCTCTCTCTCTCTCTCTCTCTCCTTGGTGGCAGGATTGAGCCTTCTTTAGCATGCTTTCTTATTGTGACATGTGGAAGGCAAAATCTTGCTAACAAAGAGTTTTCTTAGCACTCTGAGCAAACAGAGTTGGCAGGAAAGGATTAGTCAGTGGGGAAAAGGCTGTTCCGGTCCAGCAGTCATTTCTTCTGAGAAAGGGAACTGAGAGGGCATCCAGTCTAACCTCTTGCTTCAGGCAGGGCCTGCAATGAAAAAACCTTTACAGGTGTTTGCTCAGCCTTTGCCTGACCCAAGGCAAGCCCACCATATCCTTAATTTTACTCTTGACTTAGTGAAGGAGACTCTGAGGGATCCTAAGAATAAATAATCTCTTTTAGCTAATGCCTGGGCAAAATGTCCATCTGTTGTGATAAGTTTACTAATATCAAATGGTGGGCGGCAAGTCATTCTAGTTTTAAATATCAACCAAGAGTAAGCCTTAAAAAATGGACTCTCAGAAGTAGACTTCTGCTTGGAATGTGTGACCAGGCAGGGGTGAGATTCTACCTGACCAGACCGGTTCTATAGAAGTGGTTGTTACGATTCTGCGCAGTTCGGAGAACCAGCAAATCATGCCACTGACTGGCCCCTCACCTCCCCACCCATTCACTCCTTACCTGGCACGCGTGCCATCCAACTTGCCTGCACTGTGCCTTCGCCTAATTTTTCCTTTTTTTTCCTCCGACCATCAGCTGTTCCAACTATCATCTGTGGTGGGCGATTTAGATTAGCTAGAAAGCAGGAAATCATTGTCTTGAATGAAACAGTGCATTTGTGATCTAGTCCTATGTATATAGTGGCATTTTTAAACTAATTAACTTACTAAATATTAACTTACTAGATAGGTTTTAGACTAGGTTTTTAATTATTATTATTATTATTATTTTAATTATTTTAATTTTTAAATATGTAGTGTGATTGTGATGTGGTGTCTGGGGCACTGTGCTGGAGTAGCTTTCAAATTTCATTGTAATGCAATGACAGTAAAGGTAAATTCTACATTCTAAAAGCAGAGCTGAACCTTTCTTAGGACTGAAGCTTGTATTTTTCAGTTCAGATTCAGGCAGCAGATTGCAGAAAGGTAGATCTCTGAGTGAATCTGTGATTCTGCAAGCAACTCAATCTGCCTGCCTGCTTTGCCTACTTTTGGATAAAAGTTGCTTTTTTAATTAAAAAAAAATTCAATATTTACATAAATATTTACATGCAAGCCACGCCCAGCCAGTCACATGACCACCAAGCCACACCCACAAACTAGGCCATGCCCAAAGAACCATCCGTTAAGAAATTTGAGTCTCACCCCTGTATGAGGGTATCTTCCAAAGGGAAGTTCTTCCCAAAATCGTTACTTTTCTCCATGGCTGAAAACAGTTTGGATCCTTATCTCAATATAGCAAATATAATTCTTAACTCAGGCTGACCCACTCTGCCAAGCCAACCCTGGAATGATGAGCAGGTTGGCTTGAATCTGAGGCTGTCCATCTTAAAGAATTGTGTCCTTTTCCAGAGGCGAGACACTCCCTTTCTCTCTCTCTCTCTCTCTTTCTTTCCACTTGGCTTGATCGTAAATGCTTTTAAAATCTTTCTGGTTTCTACGGCTTCTGTGGTTTCCTGCAGAGGGTTTTGCTCGGGAGCTACGCCAAGCGATGCTCTTAAACCATCGATTTCCTATAGCATCTTAACTTCTCATTAAGAGGAAAGGCTGGCAGCTTCATTGTCCGTGCAAAATGTATGCTGGGATGGGTCTGGGTGTGAGAATGTGCTCTGAGGCCGAATGGGGCCACACATTGGCCAAAGAAATACAGGGGACTGCTGTCCATCAAGTCAACTCAGCTGCCATTTTGTGTGGCTTCTGGAGGGCGCTGGGACATCTCTTCGCTATTTTCCTTACAATGCAAAGGTTAGAAACTGCCACCATTGAGCAATGCATGTATTCATTACAGGCATCGGGTCAAAAACAAATTTGTAAGAACTTGTGGCTTAGTGGACCATTGAACTGTTTAGCAGGGGTCTTAGCATGGAGTTTGGACACATATTTTGAAGGGGTCATGGCGTGTTATGTGAATTCAAGGGGAGGGACTTTGCTGACTGGGTCATCGGAAAGGCGGTGTCAAATGGGAAAAATAGATTTAAATGTTTGAGTAAAGGGGATTGGACCTGTTTGCCTTACTTTGCGATTTAATTATTATCCATCTTTCTCCATCTCTCCTGTCTGTCTGTCTGTCTGTCTGTCTGTCTATCTATCTATCTATCTATCTATCTATCTATCTATCTATCTATCTAATCTATCTATCAGCATTTGGAGTTTCAGTGTTATGATTGTTTATTAAACCAGAAAGGTTTCTGAGCAGCAAAGCAAGGAAGGACTTATATTTCTTTTTTAATGGTTTCCTTTCCAAGTATGAAATCGATTTGTTTCTGCATCTAAAAAGCAAATCTATACCCTGAGCTTTCTTTAACAAGTTTCAGTTTTGGAGAAAATAAAACAGTAACCAGGTAGACGCCAGATCCAATATGAAACAGAACATCTAGTAGGGTCGTGAAATGAACAGCATTTTTTTTTTCCTACCCCTTAAGCTGCCGACAACAGGTTTCAGCACTAAGTGAAAAAGTGAACTGGTTGAGGAATGTCTGGTCTAATTTTCCATTCATTCTCCCACAAATGCACCGTTTCTGGTTCCCTTTGCTTCAGACAGGCTCTGTTGTTATCTCCTTGAGATAAATTCTGCCTGCGGTTGAGACCGCCAGACAGAGCAACAATCTTTAAGCCCTTTTAGAACCATAAACGTGAGAACAGCCTGTTTTCCCAAGCGAGCTGGCACAGCCTCACTGCTCTGCTAATTAGCTTTACGTGTCAAAAGAGGCCCAACTGCTTTCTTGTCTCTTTTTCTCTTTGTATGCCGCAGGAATTCTTCACCTGTCCCACTCAGCTGATGGTGGCGAACTCATCCGCAGCCCCACAGATCAGCCAAAGTTTGTTCTGGTGTCTGAGAAAACTTCCTAAAAGTTAGGAAGAATTGCACAGGCACATCCAACCCTCACATATGTTGACCAGACGTGGGGGGGGGGGATTTCCCCTGCCCTCTGCCATGATATTTTACTCTGTTCAGCTTTTAAACAACCTTCCTCTCTATCAAAATCTTGCTCCTTTCTAAAATGAAGAGGGCTGAATGAGGAGGAGGTTTTGCACCAGCAGAAGTAAAAAAAAAAAAGCATTTTAAAAATCTGGGTTAAACAAGCCAGAAAAGCCCCGTGTTTTGCTTGCTGATGATCTCTTAAAAGATCACAAAGGTTAGTCTAGTGAAAAATCAAAACTTCCGAAATGAAATTGACCAACGATTTGCTGGATCTCTGGCGGGTACCTGCAGTAACACTAAAGAAAGGCATTCTGTATGTTGAGGCATGTCAGTAATATTTCATCATTATTCCTGCA
Source organism: Pseudonaja textilis (assembly GCF_049901715.1). Taxonomy (NCBI): domain Eukaryota; kingdom Metazoa; phylum Chordata; class Lepidosauria; order Squamata; family Elapidae; genus Pseudonaja; species Pseudonaja textilis. Next base: position 4,153,766 of record NC_142007.1, on the reverse strand, counting down.
TATATACACCCTGGTCATTAGATGAAGGGTTAAAGTGCAGAATTTTGCCAGATTCAATAGGGCTGAGGAACATTCCCCCAGAGTTCCTGCCAATCAATGGAAAACCTGCTGTTCTTACTAATCAAATGGAATAAAGAGGGGGGTGGAATAGTGTAAAAGCTCCTTCAAAAACACACATTATTGGTGCCTGGTGTACAAATTAGATTTGATCTAGTTTTCTCAGATAGAATTGAAGAGCCTCGGGTGACTGGAAATGGCTTTCTCAGATAGAAAGGTGGAACAAGGATTATATTCACGGAGCAAGGCCTAGCAAATAACTATTGCAATTGTACAGCATATTAAGATGGATTAGTGTTAACCTGGATATGTGTGGGGCTTATAGATTTGTGTGAATTCAGGCCACCGGGCTACTTTGGGGTACATTTGAATTGTGGGCAGCCGGAACATGAGTTCGTTTAGTCATTAGGTTTAACAAGTTGCGTGAATACAGCCACTGAACTAGGAGGCTAGGTAGTAGGGTTGAATTATGGAATAACAAGAGTTGGAAGGGACCTTGGAGGTCTTCTAGTCCAACCCCCCGCTTAGGCAGGACACCCTACACCACTTCAGACAAATGGTTGTACAATCTCTTGTTAAAAACTTCCAGTGTTGGGAGCATTCACAACTTCTGGAGGCAAGTTGCTCCACTTAGTAATTGTCCTCGCTTTTGCTAGAGAGAATAATAATAATGTAAAACAATCACATTTATATGCCACTTGACTCCCAGCGATTCTTTTGTTAAAAGCGGGGGGGGGGACTTAAACTAGGAATTGGCTTCACAAGCCGTGATTTTGTTCAGCTGCCACAATCTTAGCCTAATGCAATTCCCATATTCCTCGTGTGGCCTGATCAAGAAAACCCAAGGCATCCCAAAGAGGGTGAAAGCCCTGTGGACGCAGAAAGGTAACTACGATAAACTTACCCAAAGCTAGTAAAGTTGTTGTTAAATCCTGGCAATTTAAAAAAAAAAAAAAAGCACCATGCCAGCGTACCAGGCACTCCGGCTTTGACACATTTGAAAGGAATCTGACAGATTCCAGACTTTATAACCAGAAAGAACAGAGCTCCAAGGAGTTTGTGGGGGGAGGGAGAGAGGGAGGGAGGGAGGGTGGGGGAGAAATGCAGGGTGTTTCCCTTCAAAATGTATTTGCAAGTTCAGGAGCAGATTGCGCCTTGGCCTATAAATCCTCTCAAACCGGCCTGCGTCTTAAAAGGGAAGCCAAACAAGCTAGTTTATTTATTTTATCCACCCTCGCTCTTCTGGTGGGATCAGCGGCCACCGGCCTCTCAAGTCAGGGGGAGCGGGGGGATTGGCATCCTTTGTTTGGAGCGGAGGGTCCCTTCGCTGGAGTGCAGGGAGCGGAGCAAGAATTTTGGCGCCAATCCGCCTTGCTTTGAAAGGGACGCATTCCTTTCCCCTTCAGGAGGGGGGAGGTTAAAATCCTGATTTGAGGGCTTGGGTGCAGTGAACCCCTGACCCCAGAAAGAAGGGCTGCCTTCTGTGGGGGCATTTCAGTTCAATTCATCAAATTAATGGCTTGAGTCGGCCTGCCCCGTCCCTCGGCAAGCTGGGACCGGCTGCAGGCCGGCTGGTGAGTTTCTTGGATCAGGACTTTTTTTTGGGTGGGTGGGTAGGTGGGCATTGCTCTGCCTGCTTGGCGCAATCCCCTTCTAAACCAAACGTGGAGATCTGGTTTATGATCAATTTGACTACCAGGCGCAACCGCAATCCCAGGGAAGGCAAGCTGGCTAACTTGTAGATTGTTATCATTCCCTATGATCCTTTTTTGATTACGACAGCGATGAGGAGGATGGCCAAGGATACCCTTATTTTTTTTCAGGATAGGTATTTTTCCATAGCAGATTACAAGCAACCTTCGCCCTTGTTTTTCCAGTTTAAATATATATCTATATATATATTGTTTCCAAAGGAACAACAAACTCCTAGGATTTTTCTGATGAGGCAAGGAGAAATAATCCAACTAAACAGACATTGGAGAAGGTGGTTTGGCTGATTTTAGGAGGGTTTTCAACGGGGAGCCTTGGTGGTTGGGTTTTAAGTCTCTTGCTCCAGCCTGATGCCAACCTTGGAAAGGCCTGGCGGGGCATCTTCCCTCCAATCCAAACCGCCCTGGTCCCTCGGGGCTGCTTTATTGCCCTGGATCAAACGACAGAATCGGGAGAATTACCTCTCTCTTTTTTTTTTAAGGCCAGGGCCCACGGCTTTGTTTATCCTTCCAAGAACAGGGGCGAGAGGTAAAACCTGCGCAACCGGGGGCGGGGGTGGGGGGGGGGGGCGAGGAGGCCTTTGCAAAAGAGAAAGAAAGGCGGAGGAGAAGCGCGCGCCAGGCTCGCTCCCAGCTTGGCAGAGAGGACTCTTTAACGCCCAGCCTCGGTCAACCCTTCCTTGACCCCCCGCCACACCCCACGCGGGTTGTGGGGAGAGGAGGCTGCCTTCCTCACGCGGGGTAACCGGGTTGCAGACACCCGCTCCTCGCCAGACCGCCCCCTTCCAGATTGGGTGCCAGGCTGTTGCACCGAGGCTCCGGTGCATGGGGAGAAGAAATCTCCGGAATTTAGGCCGGGTGAGGCGCCCCCCCGTCCTCCCCCCACCCCACCCCCAAATTGCCAGCTTGGCCAGGCCGACGTGGCGCTGGTTCCCCGAGCTTGCGATCCGGCGCGCCAAGCCAGCGCGGCTCCGGGTGGCCGCTGCCAAGCGCTCCACCCTCCAAGCTTCCTCCAGCAGGCCCGGGCCACCCAGCCGCGGGCTGAGCCAGCCGAGGGCTCCGTCACTCCCTCAACGCTCCAGCGCCCGGCCCCGCGTGGGCGGCTAAACGCTCGTCGGCTCGCCAAGAGCCCGCGCCGGGTGGGTGGGAGGGAGGCCGGGCGGGCGGACGGACAGCCAGTCAGTCAGTCAGCCAGCCAGCCAGCCAGCCAGCCGCCGCCGCACACAGTCCAAAGCAGGAGAGAATTTCTGGTTGGCTTGGCGGCGCGCCCGGGCGCAGTCTCTGCGGAGGAAGGGAGCGAGAGAACCCGCTCTGTTCTCACGACCTTCAGCTCAATGCACGCGGCAGGGCGGAGACGTGGGGCGGCCGCCAAACCCCAACGCATCCGCCAGCTCCAGGGCAGCCGGCCCCGCCGCACAGCTTGGCTCAGGAAGGGCTTCCTTTCACTTCAAAGCCGAAAGGCTCGTGCAAATCTGCTTGGCTGAGGTTTTCCAGCAAAACCCCCGAACCGTGGTTAGGCCTTTTCTTTAACAGGTGATACATAACCGCCGGTACATACTGGCCTCCCAGATGGGTGTGGAGTGCAATCCCCATCGTCCCCTGCCAGCAGGCTCGTTGACCTTGGCGCCCATCCACTTACACTCGTTTCGAGGCTTTGGGCACGCAGAACACTATAGATTCCTTCCTTGGCATTTCCAAACAATCTTCAATGTTGTAGACTAGGAGCTCCTTCCTAGGGAAGGCATCCCCCTACAGCTAGGATTGGTTAAATAAGTCCCTGGTTCACACAACCAAAAGCTGAGCATCTTGATACACTTGAACCTGGCGATGTTGACCGTAGGTTAGATGGAAGATCTCAGCAGACCAATGTTCCTTCAGTCGATGGGTGGCTATATGCATTTGTTAAATAAATAATATAATGATAGCTTCCTTTTTTCAGTCTATTTGTTCATCCCTTCCCAACAAGGTCTTCCCACAAGCCTTTTACCCCACTCCCCATTCTTGCCAGCCACAGGCCTATCCTAAGCACATTGACCTCTCTTGGCTGCCTCCTAGTGACCAACCACATTTTTGCAGCTGTGCTCCAGTAGCCTTATAATAATATTTGCCCCCTGATTTAATATTGTGAGAGGGTTTTTTTTCCTACCCACTCCCCATATCCACCTTCCACATTTAACAAAGCTGTGAAGAGCCCCCCCAAAACGCTGCTGTGAGACTTGGGAGTATATTGGGAGAACAGGGTCCCTGGAAAGCAGGATAAAAATACAGTTAAATAAATAAACAGCTGCTCCCGTGGATTAAATGTGCTGTAAGCACTGTGAGTGATTAACTGTGTGCTCTAAGGATAAACCCCATATTTAGTGCACCGTAGGGTGGGACCATCACAAACTTTGGGCCTGACTTGCAGCCTGGGTGGGGGGGGGGGGCGTGAAATGTGGCTGTTAACTCCAAATAACCTTTTCCCCTCCAGATAGGATCAAATCATCCATTGCATTCGCATCTCCTGTTCAGCCTGGTTGTATTTCTGCTTTAGTTTCTCGGCTTCTCCTTTAATTTTTCCCTTTTGGAAAGGATATTCCACCCACCCACCCCTCAAAAAAAGGACAATTTTGCACCTTAGTCCGTTTGCTGATTTCCTCACTCTGCTAAACAAATAATTCCTTCAACCCTGTCCAACTATTTACAAAGTCTGCACTACTATTCATCTTCTCATCACTCCTTATTGCCCATCCCCTCCAACTTGTGACTGTATGACTGTAACTTTGTCGCTTGCATCCTCACGATTTATATCTACTATTTCCTGGTATGATTTGATTGCTTATGACTGTTATTAAGTGTTGTACCTAATGATTCTTGACTCTTGATGAAAGTATCTTTTCTTTTTATGGACGCTGAGAGCATTTGCACCAAGACAAATTCCTTGTGTGTCCAATCACACTCGGCCAATAAAGAAATCTATTCTGTTCTGTTCTCACGGACTGGTCCCTTTGGATCACTTGGGACTTTTTCCTGTCTCTGTTTAGTGACAGAATACTTCCTTGATTGCCTGCATGGGGTTTAATAATTACCTGACCTACTTTGGAGGGTTATTGTAAGGTTTTCTGAAATAATGCCTTGGAAGGGCTTTGTTGCACTTTTAAGCATCCCTCTCTCTCTCTCTCTCTCTCTCTCTCTCTCTCTCTCTCTCTCTCTCTCTCTCTCTCTCTCTCTTTTTACAGCTTTTCCCCATCCCTGTCATTTTTGGGAATACCCTCTTTTCTCTCCTCGGGCTTGCTATGACGCTTCGCCTTTGGTTGCTCTTCCCATGCTGTGCGTGTCATAATGGGTGGCGAAATTGTTTTCTCCTCAATTCTTCTTTGCTGCCTTCTTTGCGGCAGTGTGGGTGAGGTTTGGAGCAGAGTGGGCAGGGGAAGAGGGTGGGGGGAGGTTTGACAGGGAAGGCAGGGGAGGGGAGGAGGAAGAACAGGGTTGAATCATTCTCATTTATGAGGGAGGCTTTTGTGAAGGCAACCGACTGAATTTACAACACTATTGAGTCCGAGAGTCCATCTCGCGCCCCCCCTCCCCACCCTCCGGTCAATGAGAAGGGGGCTACTGGGGGGGGGGTGGGGGGTTGGATGGGAGGGAAGGAGGAAGAAGGGCCCAGACTCTCAATAGACTCTCAGCCTTGCAAAAGAGCCCGCTGCATATTCAATGAGACCTTTTATATCTTTTAATTACCCTTCTCCACAAAAGAGGCCAAGACAGCTACCCATCCCATAAGGTGGGAGAGCAACTTTTCCTGTTTCTTCCAAACCCAGGGGGGGAAAAAATGCAGAGCTACAGGGAGGCCAAGCCTGCTTCCATGGGGGTGGGGGTGGGGTCTGCTTTTAATCAGCTCATGAGTCCAAAGAGCGCCCAATTTACGTGGTGGGTAGGTAGGCAGGCTTAGATGAAGCCTTGGATCTGATCTTCCGGGTCCTTCGCTTTGGCACAAAACTCCCTCGTTTGATACGGGTGCCTTTCGGCCTACAGAATGGAAAGTGCAGGGCGGGAGAGGCTGGGAGAGAGGGAAAAAAGTGACAAGGAGAATGGCCTAACTGCTTTCTGGCAGGAATTCATCATCATGATAATACTGGCCAACCTCATCTGTGACACAGGATTAGCTGAATTGTGGTAAGGAGAATAGCTCCTTTTGTGCAGAGGGCGTGAATGCAAAGATTCTCCCCTTCTGTCCCACGTCTTCAATCTGAAACAATTCCTTTCCAAAGTCAAAGAAACTGTTCATTTGATACCAAGAGAAAGCAAATATCGCATACTTGTATTACGAAGCCACAAGAGCCCCTGTCTAAAACCAAATCTTTTTCCTAGATGGTTCTCTTCGCACCCCCGCCATTCTCAGCTAAGGGTGATATTGGTTTCTTTCACCCCCATTTTCAGGTCTTGCATCTGTTTTATAGAGAAGATAAACCTGCCTTTTCTGAGAATAAGGGGATGCCGTAGCTTTTTTAGGCTGCTTTTGAATCTTTCTATGCCTCAGATTAAAAACTGCAGAAAGGCTTCCGGGCAAGGCTATGTTGGCGCAGCCTTCCAGGTCAATAGAGCAGGCTGTCAGGTTGCATATTTCGCAACTAGAAAATAAGAATTTCTATAATATCTCTAATCCCCACAACTGCAGATGGTACCTGGTCCTTACTCTGAGAAATGGAGGAAGATCAGATATACAGGCAGCGTCTCGTTGGCTGCTTTTGTAGAGGGATCTAATTGAGGCAGCTGCAGTCCTGCAACATGCTTACCAAGTGACCAGAAAATAATAATAATAATACAGCAGTAGAATATACATGATAAATGTGGTTTATTTTAACCTTGCTTATATTGTGGCTTAGGATATTGCATGGTCCCAGCACCTTTGGTTATTGTCCGAAAATGGATTTTAATAACCAGGTTAAATCAGTTATAAGAACTCAGCTGTTGCTCAAGACCTCATTCGGAAACCCATTTCTTGAAAGAATATTTAAGTTAGAAACCTTTCTAAATGTATATGCTAGGGGAAAAAAACTGTTTTTCCCTAGTTCCCATTTTGAAATTAATATTCGAATAGAACTGGGTTGCATAAATAGGGATGGCCAGTAGGGGGTGCTAGTATATACCTTTGCTGCCATCTAATGGCTGTCTGCAATTTTGCAGACCGGATGTGGTTGCCAGCCTAGAACTGCTTTCTGAAAGGACCAAAGCTGAATTTAATCTTCATTTGAACAGAATTACAATTAGAGGTAACTAATACAATGATTCCCTAGTAATGAACATATTTTTCCTTTTCCCATATTAGCGTTTACTGTTTGGAGTTGCTGAGGGGCAGCCAAGGTTTGGGGGGGACTAAGATTTGAAGAAGGAGAACAGAGTGGACTCTAAATCTTGGCTAGCTAAGTGCATAAGCTTTGGGCCGAGTTGTCAACTTCGCTAACATCACAAGGCTTAAATTTCATCTCTGTTATATATAAGCAAGTTCGTGTTCTTGGAAGCTAATTTTGTGTGATTTGAAAGAGGAATCTTAGCATGAAAGCACTATCAGCTGTTTGAAGCAGCTCTTGCCAAATTAAGGAAAAAATATGACTTGTCCATCACATCCCTGGGCATTTTATTGCCCTGGGTGGCAAATTTCTCCCCTATAGGCCTACTTAAGATTACCCAATTAAATCTGAATACTATTTAAGTGGGGGAAACGGGGGGGCTTTTAGATTTTGCAAGTATAACAGATAAAGACTGCTTCCCACCCATTTCTTTCACAGATGGGAACGCCTTTGAGATAATCACACCCTAATTTTGTATTTGTCCATGAAAAAAATGGACCTTTAATAATGTAACTGGAACATTTCAGTTGAATCCAAAGCATTTTCTGCATTCTTGATTTGCTAAGGGAGCCCACAATCCTTGCAACTTTCCTCCAACTTGCACACGTTGTGTGGTGTCTGCGATGCCCCTAAAGAAGGAGATAGCATTGATAACCAAATCACATTTGTCCAAGTCCACTAATTTAAAAAGTTTTAAAAACTCTTGCCCACTGGCCACGACACAACAGCATGTTTTAATTCAAGAAAGTTTTTATTTGTACAAACACCTTCCAGCGTTCTTTAAAAACAAAAGTCTCGAGACAGTCATAAACAAGCTTTGGCATAGCACATGGCAAATATTTGATACAAAACTAACTTCTTTCTTTTTTTAAAAAAGAAATATTTCACATGACGTTTTAAAAGGATGAAAAATACAAATTGGCATCCCAACCTTTGGAAACGAATAAATATGAAAGGTTTTTTGTGGAGGGGTGGGGGAGGGAAGAAGGGAGGGTCGGATTTAGTCAACAAAATAAAACTTTATAGAGGTCCAGGTTCCATACAACGGAACCAATGTTGAAAATAGTCAGGATTCCTTTTTCTGTGTGGGGGGCTCGGGGGAGGACAGGGCGAGGGAAGTCACCAAGGTCTCCAGACAGTCTCGTGGTGACGTTCTCCACCGGCCTGAGAAACGGCGGCTAAGCTGCCCCCAAAGGATGTGAGCCCCTGCACTGGTGATACCGAAGGAGTCGTCGTTGAACCGTTGCAGGAAACGGGCATGTTTGCATTGGCATAGAGCGGAACCACGGGTCCGGCGTTAGGTGGGAAGGATGGGCCGGGGATGAGGAAGGCGAACTGACCGTCCGTCGCAGGTACCAGCTGGAAGCCCCCGTAGACTTTGGGGGACAAAGTTTCACCAGGGTTGAGTTTGCACGGGCCGGGAAGGACTCCGGCTGCTGCAGCTGCTGAGCCCGGCAGCTGGATATGCAAAGGTTGCGCCAAATGCGCAGGCTGTCCGCCAGCGGCCTGAGGGGGAGGGGGAGGCGGTGGGGGGTAATTCATGGCCACAATCTGACCCAGGCAAGTGGAAAGGTGGCCCAAGAGGCGGCTGCGGACTTCCGTGTTCACCCCTTCGCAGGTGGAGAGGAAACGAGTCACTTCGTTCATGCACTCATTAAATCCAGCACGGTATTTGCCCAGGACAGTAGGATCTGCACTCAGAGCAGCTGCCAAGGCAAGAAAAAAGGGTGAAGGATTAATAACCTGAACCAGGAATGGAGCCTCTTTTATTTACTTTTTTTTCCTCTTGGGGACGAATTGCTTCCTTAGGGCCTCTTTCTCTGGTCAGTCCCTCTCCTACTAAAACGGTTGCCTTAAGATCTTTAAGATGTTGGCTTGGAGACCTGGTCAGCCGTGGGATTTTCCTGGGTGGAGTAGGACCAAACACTCCCCCCCCCCCAACCCATCCCCCCCAGGGCCCTGGAACGGGGAGATGGGCTTCAAATCCTAAGCCACAAAACCTTTTGGCATGTCGGTTTCTATCCTGCCTTGCAGGAGATACCAAGATGATTTATTGCCAAGCAAGAACAGAGTCTATAAACTCTCTCTCTCTGTGTGTGTGTGGAAAAACAGTGGCTAGATTTTTCCATATTATATAATTTTATTTTCTTCCTCGAGAAGAACCCCTTTGCTTTCACGAGGAGAACAATTCAGAGGCGAACGACTTTTATACACTCTTAGCTGGCAAGAGGTTTGCTACTCACCTGTCATCTGGGCTCTTTGGAGGTTTCTGAGATGTTTTACTGTCATTTCCAAGATATCGGCTTTCTCTAGCTTGGAATGCCTGGAGCTCTGGAGGAAAAAAAAAGAAAAAGAAGAGGTGAGATGCGCCTCCAACCACACCGACTCAGGTATCCCTAAAACTGTAGGGATCCCAGGCTCCTCCCTCCTCCTCCCTCCCCCCCCTTCAAGGGTTGCTGACGCAATAGGTATCCCCTCCCCCACCAATTTACATCTTTCTTCAGCGCATCCAGGATGAGAGTCTTGAGCTGTCCCAGGCTTTCATTTATCCGGGCCCTCCGCCGTTTCTCCATGATGGGTTTAGACGACTGTTTTTTTTGGGGGGGGGGGGGAGGAAAAAGAAGAGAGAGAAAGGTTAGAAAACCCAAGTTGGCTTCATTGTGTGTGGGGGGGGGGGAAGTGTGTGGCTCCTCCTCATCTTGCAATTGAGATCCTGCAACCCCGGTGAATTCCCCTCTGCGGAGATTCAGGGTGGTTAGCAAACTTGTTGGAATCTCAAGGTGTCCCTTCCAAGCCTTGGAAGGAGGGAGGAAGAAGATCCCTAAACTGCGCTGGATTTCCATTCCCCCCCCCCCTCCCAAAATAATCTTTACCCAGGTGCTGTCCTCGCTTGCACCCTTCTTCCTCACCCACCCTTTATACCTACTCTTCTTCTTCTTCTTCTTCTTCACCTATGCCTTCCCTACCGGCGCATCGCCCCCCCCTCCCTTTCTCGCCGGTATCTCTCACGCAGTTCAAAATCTCAGCATTAAAAGGGCGGGGGGAATGCTCGGAGCGCGCGCGGGTGGGGCGTGGAAGGACGCGGGGGGGAGATGTCAATCAGCCCCGATCGAGAGGAGAGAGGAGAGTTTAAGGAACTATCTATCCATGCGCGCGCCTGCGGTTTAAGGGGGTTCCATCCTTTGGGGGGGGGGGGGCGAGAAGAATCGGTTTTAATTTCGTGGGAACAAGGGGGGGTGGTGGAAATAAAATAAAATAAAAATGTTACCTTTCTGTGTTCGCTGGCGCTTTTGGGTTTATCTGGAGTTTGGCTGGAGCTGGCCGGCGCTCCGGCAATCGGCGAGGCGGTGGGTTTTTCCATCGTGTCGGCTGGCATTTTGGTAACCTCGTGAATTTCCACCACCACCACTACCCCCCCGTCCAAGAAAAGAGAAGTGGAAGCGGAAGGCAGGCCAGGGAAAGGCGGATCAAAGGGGCTCTATAACTTGGCGGTATATCCGACGGGAAGAGCTGCTTGCTTTTTTTTTCTTCCAAGATTGAAGAGGGCCGGCTTCCAACGAGACAGAGAGGGAGAGAGAGAGAGAGAGAGAGAGCTGGCGTTTTGCAAAAAAAAAAAAGAAGCGATCGCGCCCCGGCAAGTGGCAAAACGTCTCCCGGCCCCCGCTCCGGCTCCCGTTGCTTTGGCTGCAGCGCGCCGCTCCCCCCTGGGTTTATATAGCCGACGGCAGCTCCCAATTCGTGTGAAACCTTCTCCACATTCTTTCCCACACTCCCGTCCGCCAATGGGAAGCGGGACTCTCCCCGTCGGGCTCGCCGATTGGACGACGCCCCCGCGAGCTGTCAGTCACGCGCCAAGAGTTGTCCCCCCTCGCGTCTCCCCCTCCCACCCCTCCTTCCCTCTCTTCCCCCCTCCCACTCCGCTCCAATTTATTGCTTTGCTATTTCCAACCCCCCCCCAACCTTCTTCTTCGTCTTCTTGAACTTAGATACCTGGGCGCCACTATGCAGGTCTATTAGGAACGGATCGCTAAGCTCGGGCTGAACCTCCTTGGGCAATCCAAGAAGGCGCGAGGCTCTCCCTCTTCCCCACCCCCCACACGCCCCAGTCCTCCTCCTCCTCCCCCCCACACACCCCCGCAGCCCCAACCCCAGGGGGGGCCTGCATCTCGGGGCTCGAACTCTCTGTGCCCCAGTTAAGGAGAATCGCGCGCTATCCGTGCTGGAATGCCTGGATCCCAATTGCGCTTTTTAAAAAAAATATATCAGGAAGGCTGGGTGCTTGTGGGGGGAGGGGAGGAGAAGGGGGGGGGGTTGGAGAGAAAGAGGTTCTCCCCAAATGGGAGGGACGTGGAGAAGACCCCGATTTTAGGATGTGCCTTCCCTGTATTGGATTCTGTTCCAATTATTATTAGGTGGTGGTGGTTAATTTTTTTTTTTGCAATTGGGTGGGCAGGTTGGTTGTATTTCTTGGCTATCTTTCGCCCTAGCGTCTCTTGGGCAGGTGTCCGGTTTTCAATCACGAACGGTATCGGCGGAGGGGGGTGAGGGGGTTGCAGCGAAAATGTTGGTTGAAGGGTCGGCCGGCTTCCTGCTTCCCCCCACCTGAGCCCACCGAAGACGCTCTTCCAAGAAGGGCTGCTCAACATCAGCGCCGGTGGGAACACCCGTCGTATTGAACCCCCAGGTAATAATATACCACATTCCCTCCACTCTCGTGCAGGACAGTTTCTACCGATCGTCTCTTCTCCCCTTCAGTTTTCTCCCCTCGCCATTCTTTAGATTTATAGGCACTTTTTTTTTTTCTTCCAAAACCGGAGAGTCGTTGGCTTGACCTGCTGGGCCCCTTAACTCGGTTCCAATCCCATCCCCCTGGCATCGGCTTTCCAAAGCAAACCAACCTCGGTGCTTGTCACCCACCCACCCTTCCTGGCACCGCGCATCTGTTTGCAACGCCGTTCCCGGTTTAGCCAGGAGTGAAGCCCCACGGAGGGGACCCCTAGAGCTCGGCTTGGGGAGCTGAAACAGACCCCAAAGCAAAACCTCCTTTTGGAGTGGGAGGGGCTGCGCGAAGCAGGGGAGAAAAAAAAACCAGGAGAGGTGCTCCCAGAAGAGGATTTGACTCGCGCTTCCCTCCAGCTGTTTTGCAAAAGCGCCCACACGCAGGGGAAGGGAGAGTAAATAAATAAATAAATAAAACAAAATAAAATAAACAAATAAATAAATAAAAAGGAGAGATGGAACAGCAAAGAGCAGCAGCAGCAGCAGCTGCCCGGCACGCGAAGCCCTGCCAGGCTGACAGCCAATCGGGGCACGGCTGCAAGCCAACCTGCTTCCCATTGGATGGCAGCCTTCGCAGCTGTCAATCAAGAAGCCTTCTCTCTCTCTCTCTCTCTCTCTCTCACCCCCGGCGGCTAAAACAGCCGCCAAATGTTGTCGTGCCTCCACCCTGCGAGACGGGCCGAGGCGCGCGCGCGCTTCTTCGCTGCCGCGCGCGCGGGTGCAAAGCTGGGCTTTCCTCCTGCCCTCCTCCTCCTCCCCCCCTTTCCCTTTCCCTTCCCTCCCGGCTCGCCGGAGCACGTGCCAAAAGCGCTTCTTGGCTTCCTGCGCCGCGCACGCACGCAGTCACACATGCACCCGGCAGCCCCCGGAGTTGGTTAGGGAGGAAGCGCTTGGGGTGGCACGGCTCCAGCCGCGAAAGCTCCCGGCGGTTTGCAAAGCTAGACAGGGAAGGAGGAGAAGGGAAAGCAAAAAAAAAAAAAAAAAAAGAAAGAAAAAAAACCCAGCAGGCCAGGTCCTGGGAAAACTCCGCCCCTGCGCCTTATTATTTATTATTTATTATTGTCCAACCTTCAGTACGGAAGGAAGATTAAGCTTTTGCAAAAGGGGAGGCCGGCTTGCGGATGTACGGGTGGGGAAAGAAAATAAAAATAATAAGGATCTGAGGATTGCGTTTATACAAGGCAATAAATTTGGTCGAGGGTTCACTTTAGGTGGGAGTTTTGTGGCGGGTCGCCACTAAGTATATGTTGTCCCAACCTCACGGTTTGATTTGGTTGGGTTTTTTTTAATGGTTCAATGCACGGGGAAGACTTAGAAAATAATTTAGTAAACCAGGGGATCCGGTTAACCTGACTAGTTAGGCTTAGTTAGAGGCAGGTCTGGAAATGGCTCTGGTTAATTGCTGCTAGCTATGGGATTAACTAGAACTAGCAGAAATCGCGTCCTGGTGTCCTATGGTTTTGGGTTTTTTGCTTTTTACTGTGCCTCTTGTTTACTCAGTAGATTTAACCAGATTGTTGTAAACTTAGTAATTGCATTTGGTCAACCTCTTAACAGTTGATTAAATTTTCCATTGGTTTAGTATGTCAGGAGAACCAAGACAATTCAATTGCCTTGTGGATTGGTATTTTATAGGAACCCAGAAAATAAAACTCAATTTTTAGGGCAAATATACTGTGATTTGTGAAACCCAGGACAACCACCAGGTGGCGAGATAGAGTGAAGTTTTTCCAGGACAGCCACCAGGTGGCGAGATAGAGTGAAGTTTTCCCCTGTCCTTATTGCACTCTTGAGGATCTTTAATATATTATTTTATTCCTTTAATGTCTTACACTTGGAGAATAACTTATTGCCAATTTTTCTGAATACCTTTTGCCTTCATAAGGATATAATCGAGCATAGAAGTATGCAGGTGTCGGGCTCATAAGAAAAGTGTGTGATGTTTTTTGCCCAGAGATCCACCAACCAGAACCAGTAGCGAAATATACTCAGTATTAAGAAGTGAGGACCACAAGGAGGGGTTTTGCAGAACCAAATACATCTGGGGTAGCAAAGAAGACCTATTACCCCAGTAGTTGTGTCTATATTTTGTTGGCTCCAAAACCTGCCTGTGAATATTTATGCTTATCTGGGGCACCAGTAAGGACCGATCCTGTGTCATGTATTGGTTCTGATTCGATCCCTTCGCTCCAGCTCTTCTTATTCTAGACCTCCCTGATAATCCAATCTGTAGGCACAACCCAAAGATTAACCCAGGGGAAGAAAAAATCACACACACCCTCCAATAGTCTTAGCCTTGTATATTGGAAGAATGTCTGGACATTTTCACTCTCCCCTCCTCCCCTCCTCCTCCTCCTCCTCCTCCTCCTCCTCCTCCTCCTCCTCCCCAGTTTCTTCCTTTTTGGGAACAATTATTTCCTGAGAAATGGCTGCAGGGAGAATGAGAAAGAGAGAAGGTTAACACTGCCACCTTTGGGCCATATCGCAAAATTATATGATGGGAAATATGATCACATTTATATGTTGGCTTGAGAACAAGACTGCACCCAATGAATGACCCCAGTCCTGGTGTATTTTCTATGAGTAAGTCCCCTGCAAGCTTTCCAAGAATCCCTCAAGTCAAGCCTACCAAGAAGCGATGTATTTTATGTAACAAGACATTTTTCACACACTCGATCCGGCGCCTGGCCTTTGAGAAACCTGTGTTTTAGTATTTATAGACAACAAATTCGTTATTTCTGAATGGGGTTTAAATGAACATGTAAGGAAAGAGAATCCAGACCGAAGAACTTCACGACCAAAATCTGTTGAGGGGGTCAACAGTCAAGAAAACGGTAATGACAAGAAATGGCACCGAGGCCTTCATAGAATGGGTATTTAGTGTATTTATGGCCTTGTTTTTTTTCTTCCCCAAAATGAAATTCAAAACAACGCATAAGACATAAAACCAGTTCTTGGATTTTATCCATGGAAGGAGAGTCCATTTTTTTTTGCCTTGTCAAAATGCTTTCAAATCCTCTTGGGAGTTTTCTGAACTTAGTTCACGGCAGCGAAAGTATTGCCATCTTAGTTTATGGTGGAAAGTATTGCCATCTGTGGTTTATTTCCCAACTCTCCCTGTGATGTGCTCTCTTACTTGCCCTGAAAGAGGGAAATTCCTTTGTTATTTCCATCCTTAGCTAATGAGGACTAGGAAGTTATGGCTAGCTAGATGGAACAATTGCCTATTGTTCCAGTTCAGATCCTTTCTAACTCAAAATGTGCTCACCCCAAGCATATATAGATCAAGAATTAGCTAGAATTGTAGATTATTATTTTTTTCAAATCCTGACTCTTGGAAGAACCAGGTGTTGAATTTTTGGAATACAGATGTTCTTCCATTGATATGCATTCCATCATGGATTCTTCTTGAGTTCCATATCTCCAGACTACATGGCTGTTTTCCTCCCATTCCAGAAAACCTCTTCTGGTTGATTTCAAGAAATCAAGGGGCTTAGATGCCCTACCATCTTTTCTAGCCATCTGTCCCCTGCAGATAAGAAGGAACACGCCATTAACCGAGTTATTTGTGTTTGGATTATGTTCTTCAGAACACAAAACATCTCCTTCCCCTTAGAAAACTCCCCACTTCTGTTCTTTGATCCTTAAGCCTAACTTTATTAGAGTCAAACTTTTTTGTTTCTTAAAGCAGAGGCTCAAAAGCTTACAGTGAAAAAAAAAAAAAGACAGACCAGGTTTGGGGGAGTCCAGATGCATGGTTTTATTGGGTGGTTCTGCGGTTTTGATTAGCTTCTTACTTTTGATAGAACTCCCTTGTTTTGAAGAATTTTGCTCCATAGAACAATTATTCTTATCATTGTCAGCATTGCAATCTCTTGTAGACAGAGATGTGTTTGAGAGAGAGAGAGAGTGTGTATGTGTGAGGAAAAGAAATGGTTGTTCAAATGGAGGGAGTTTACCCAAGATTCCCTGTAATTTATCCCTTCAATAGTTGTGAAGTTGTGGCATTGATTTTTTTTTTTAAGGGTGTGTGTGTGTGTTCCTGTTCGATGACCTCTCATGTTTTTTTACATGTCCAGCACCAAGGACAGCAGCCCAGTATTTGGACTAAAAGCAGTTCTGTTATCAGGACAATGTCAATAAAAAATACTGCACTCTTTAAATCGCCCCCCCTTTTAATACACAATTCAGTTGTGTGACACTTTCCATTCTTGCCTGCCAGGAATTGAAGGCTGCTGTGCGTTGTGTCTCCACGCAGGCCTGTTTCAGGAGATAGTGTAAATGTCCAAGGAAGGAAAGCTTGGTGTCAGAATTCACCCAGGAAGAAAGCCAAGAAAGAGAAGGAGAAAGAGGAGAAGCGGAAAGAGAAGAAGGAGAAATAGGAGGAGGAGGAGAAAGGAGCAGGGGAAAGGAGAAGAAAGGGAAAAAGAAGAAGGGGAAGAACAGGGAAAAGAAGAAGGGGGGAGGAAGAGAAGAAGGGAAGGAAGAAGGAAAAGGTGCAACGTTGGTGGTGATACTGCAAGCAAGTGATGACATGGTACCGAAGGAATCTCTTCCGATTTTTATATAGAGTGAGAGCTGATGGCAGCATCCTAATTGGAGATAATTAAAAAACTAGATACTTAACCTATAGCCAGTGAAGGAGAAAACCTCCATATTTTACAGATGAGATGTTTTTGCAGTTGACCTGTCATCAATCAATCAGAATAGGGCTGGAAGGGACCTTGGAGGTCTTCTAGTCCAGCCCTTTGCTCAAGCAGGAGACCCCATACCACTTCAGACAAGTGGCTGTCCAGTCTCTTCTTTAAAACCTCCACTGATGAAGCACTCACGACTTCTGGAGGCAAATTATTCCACTGGTTAACTGTCCTCATTGTCAGGAAGTTTCTACTTTAATTCCAGGTTCTCCTCTCCTTGGTTAGTTTCCATCCGATTGTTTCTTGTCCTGATCTCTGGTGCTTTGGAAGATAGAGAAGTTCTGTTAGCCTGTTTGACTGAAATGAGGTTTCTTTACTCAAAGTTCCAAGAAAGACAAAGCTAGTGAGGAGGGGCAGAAGTAGAGAGAGAACATACTTCCTGCCTAGCCACCAAGAAAAATAGGAACTTCCACCTAGGAGTCTACCTCTGGAGCCCCCTTTTTCTGGATTTGCTCTCGAGGGTGACCCTCTGCCTCCGCCAAGGGCACTATCCTTGGGAATGAAAACATCATCGTTTGGGTTGTACCAATCTGTGTTTTGACATAGGCAATATGAATGTTAACTAACAGACTGCAAGTTTAAAGCTAGTCACTTGCAAAATCTTAATCCTAAGAAGGAGTTCACTAAGATCTTAAGGGAAAGAAGAAATATAATACAGTATTCCTTTCTTCCTAAAAATGGAGCCTGCCCCTAGAATCATCTTGTCATGATAATAAACAGGTCATAAATGCTATCAATTAAGAGTTCTCGCTTTCTCAAACCGCCTCGGGTCTTCCTATTCCCCTGAGAAGTGAAGGAAACCTCAAAACCACATTTCCCCCTTCCTCCTCCTCCTCCTCCTCCTCTTCCCCCGCATTTTCTTTTCTCCTCTTTGGTCTCCCCACCGAGCCAAGGAAAGTTTAAAGGGAAGTTGCAAAGTGCAGCCACCCAGGGCAGGAAGAAAAGACGACAAGGCAACATTAGCTGTGTGTTGACTTTCTGAATGAAACAGATGTGGGCTTCTTTTAAAAGCAGCCGCCTGGTTCCCCCAAGTGCTTATTTGCTGACTTCTCCTCCGCTTGAAAACATGTTTGAAAAGGCGGCCAAGATCAAAGGGAAACCCAATGTCCAGATTTAACACAGCCTCAAGCTCCACTCTTGGCTAGAGAGGGCCTTTTCAAAAGGTTGCCAGTTAATTTGTTGATGCATAATAGCAACAGAGCCGGTGCAATCTGTATGCGGACGGCAGAAAGCAGAGTCAATTACATCTGTATTAAGATCGGCTCAAGCGGGGGGGGAAATCTCCTTACATGTCCTTCCAAGGGTACCGTTCCTTTGCTAAGGGACAGGCCGTGTTCTTCCGGTGTGTGGAAGAATTTAAAAAGAAAACAGTGCGCAGACACACATGGCAGCCTTAAGTAGCTTTTGATATCCCTTTGCGCTGAACAAAAAGGAGAAAAAAAACCACAAAGCGAACCAAAAGCATTTCTCATGTAGTCAATCTGAGATCGTATTTTGGTCCTCCTAAGTCATCTGAAAAAAGCAAGGAAATGTTTGCTGCAAATAAAAAGTTAACCCAGTTAAGTTGCTGGAAGGCGAGGCAGGAGGCGCAAAATAACAGTTCAGAACTACTCCATTTAAACTGAGTTGCGTTGCTCAGTTGCGTTTTTATTTCGCTGTTTTATACTGCTTTACTAATGCATGCATACTAAAGAATTGACTTACATAGATGTTCACCATTCAGGGGACAACAACAAACAAAGGCACACAGATAGAAACCAAATCCTCAATTAAAGGAGATTATCCTTTGTTTATCAAGAGAGCTAAGCAGCCTTGTTTACTACTGGGATGGGAGGCCACCTTGGAAGGGGAGTGAGCTAATCTGAAGGAAAGGGAAAGAAAGAAAGAGAGAAAGAAAGAAAGAAAGAAAGAAAGAAAGAAAGAAAGAAAGAAAGAAAGAAAGAAAGAAGGAAGGAAGAAAAAAAGGAAGGAAGGAAAGAAAGAAAAGAAAGAAGAAAGAAAGAAAGAAAGAAAGAAAGAAAGAAAGAAAGAAAGAAAGAAAGAAAAAAAGGAAGGAAGGAAGGAAGAAAAAAAAGGAAGGAAGAAAGAAAGAAAGAAAGAGAATAGTAGAGTTGGATGGGACTTTGGAGATCCTCTAGTCCAGCCTTCTGCTAAAGCAGGAGACCCAATACTACTTCAGACTAATGGTTGTCCAATCTCTTCTTCAAAGCCTCCAGTGACAGAGCACCCACAACTTCTGGACACAAGCCGTTCCACTGATGGTTCTGTCAGAAAATTTATCCTTATTTCTAGGTTGCTTCACTCCTTGATTAGTTTCCATCCATTACTTCTTTTTTTTTGCCTTCAGGTGCTTTGGAAAATAGATTGATCCCCTCTTCCTTGTGGCAGGCACTTAGATATTGGAACTGCTATCATGTTATCATTGCTATCAAAGGCAGGAAGGGGAGGGAAGGGAATGGATTGATAAATCTCAGAAAAGGCTTATGGAAGAGTGGTAAAAATGTCCTTTCATTTTTTGTGATGCTACAGCAAGCCAACACAATTGCCACTTGCTTAACTCGACAACATTTATCATCTCCATATTTTCCATTACTTAGATAGCACGACTGGGTAACAAAGTGTTCCGTTCTTGAGAAATCAAGTCCTGCTAATTTAATTAATCCCAACAGCCCCTCCTTTCACCCCCAGGGATTATTCAGGAACTCCCAAACGCCTGTGTTATCCAAACATCCATTACGAAGGTCTATAATATTCCTACAGAACTTTCCTTTCGGCCTCCCTTAATCACATTAAGCCTGTGTTTCCATACCTGTAGTTTTAAACAAGGGGGTAAAAAAAAGAAGAGAGGCAGGAGTTTTTTGTTTTTTTAAAAAAACCCATCCATTACGTTTGGTTTTGGTTCTCAAATGATTTATCAACTTGTCATTGATCGTCAAGCTCTGAGAGATCTTGGTTTTGTTTCAACCTGCCCAACATGCCCAAGTTTTCTTTCTCTTTGGAATATGGCTTCTCTAACCCGCTTTTCTCTCTGTGCTCTCTCCTTTTCACCGGTCCGTTCATGAGTTTGGCCTAATCAGATTAGCTCAACCCAGACACAGCCAAATTTATTCTTTTTTTTTTATTTTTTGAAAAGGCTCTGCTATTTATTTTCCCCCTCTCCCCTTTGCAAACCCGCTCCCCTCTGTCTCTCTCTGTCTCTCTCTGTCTCTCTCTCTCTCTTTTGGTAGGGTTTTTAAAAACTTTTTCATCCCCGGTTGACAATCTTTTGTAAAAGCTGTATCCAATGAACTCTTGAAAAAGGACCCACGCTTCTCCTCAAAGGAGGCCAGTTAGAATGGGTCATTGGAACAAACAGTGGGACACTGCCTCTTTTTCAACCAGGCCAACCATTCAGTCCTGAGGTTGGATGGGGTTGCTAGGGGAAAGACCACAGTCCAATCCCGTAAATCGCTGGAACATTTAATTTGCTTGCTAAACTCAGTCCGCTGTAGAGGTCCATCTTGTTTACAAGCTTAATGAGATAAAACATTTGGACGGTTCGTTGGGAAAGCCAAGCGACTCCTTTTCTCCTCCTTTTCTTTTGGCCCAAATTTTACGCACGGCTCCAATTTTGGGAGCCTGAATTCAAAATGGTTTTTTTAAGCTACACCATCTTCTCGGGGCCTTTTTTGGGAGGCTCTTTCTGAGCAACTGGCTCAAAAACGTCTTTAGGGTTCGAAGAAGATTTGGCAACGTTGGCCAAAAGCTTTTCTTTGGAAAAGAGTTTGCAGAGCGATGTTAGTGAGCGGGAAAGCTTAAGAGCTTTTCCACCTCTTTGCTTGGTTTCTCAGCCATATCTCACCCACAGGCTATAAATAAGGCCCAAGAAATGCTCCAAGTGATGCATTGTTGAGGTTTTCCAATTCAGACTCTTCCCACCCCCAATTCAGCCAAGATTCTCTATTGCTCTTGTTTTGGGGTTGACGTTTCTGAAAGGTTGGCAAACCACAAAGCTGCAGAAATAAGAACTTTCCCACGAAGAAGGATGGCTGCCAAGGATGAAGTCCATAACTACATCTTTCTGAGCCCTTCCCTGGGCTCTCCTACCTCACATTCTTCCCTTGGCAAGCTCTTCTTCTCCCTGCCTTTTTTTTAGTACTTTCAACGCTAGGACAATATATATGTTTTTCTTTCTTTCCCTCTCTAATTCATCCGTAAGCAAGTTGCCCCAGGAATTCTTGGATAGGTGAAAAGCCCCATTTTGCAAAACTGATGCCAATGAATGGAGAGGCAGAGGAAGTTAAAAAAAACCAAAAAACCTGTTTGTCTCATTGATGTCTGAACAGCGACTCTGAAAAACGTTAAAGGGTAGAATCCTTCTCACTCCAAAATCTCGATTCTCACGTTTTCTTCTTCTTTTCTTGCATTTCGTTAAAGAAGCTCGACTAAATCATCTGTGGTTTACTTCCAAGAAAGTCGGACTTTCCAAATACTTAAATAAATCCGTTTTTATGGACGCTGTAGAGCTTGTAAAGTTGTAAGAGAGGGAATAAAGAGAAGATTCTCACCGCCCCTTTTCCAGTTTTCTTAGCGGAAGCAGACAACTTTCTTGGGTCTACCATAGTAGATTGGGGTTGCTGCTCCCAGATGCAGAAAGGGCTTTCCCTCACCTCCCCAAATTGCACACAAAGAAAAGCTTTCTGCCAACGTTGCTGACTCTTCTTTGAATCCTAGAGTTAAATAAGTTTGAGCCACTTCTTCAGAAGAGTCTCCAAAAAAAAAAAAAAAAAAAAAGGCACCGAGAAGATGGTGTAGCTTAAAAAACATTTTGAAGGCAGGCTCCTGAAATTGGGGAAAGAAAAGGAGGAGAAAAGGAGTCACTTGGCTTTCCCAACAAACCGTCCAAATGTTTTCTCTCATTAAGCCTGTAAACAAGATGGACTTCTACAGCAGACTGAGTTCAGCGTACAAATTAAATGTTCCAGAGATTTAGAATATAGGATGGAAAGATAATATCCAAGAGTCAGAAATGTTACTTTGTCCAGAATGAAGGCCTATGTTAGTGAAACAACTGGGAAGAAAACTGAAATTTGAGTGCCAAGTTCTTATCTGACTTTCCCATCAACCTACAGTTGGATTTTATTTTAATACTGATTGCTGGATGGTGTTCAGCATACAAGGAATGTAGGATGAGGAAAGAGACAGAAGGAGAAAGAGAGGGGCGGAGAGAGAATGAATGAATCCTGGTATCTTTTGTTAAAAAGATTCTTCATAAGGATGCTGCTAAGGATTCTGTGAACAATTCTGCCCTGATGTGGTGCCCACAACGCAAAAGACCCCGCAGCGAAAACCACTCTTGTCTCTTTCGCAACCTAAATTCAGCAGCACTGACTCAGGATGGAAATACATTAAGTCAACAACATTCTTCGGTGGCTTTCACAGAAGTGCAGGAACAAGCCCGGTCAGCAATGAAGGAGAATTTTGTTACCTTTTGTGTTGTATTCAAGCCTGGGCAAAAGCCGAAAAGATTAACATGCTGATGAGATCCGACACACCTCCATTAACATCACTCAAAGAGGAAACCAAAGTAGTGTGCGAATTCCCCCAGTTTCCGCCCTCCCAACTCGTAATCTTGAAGCTGTTCTGGTTCAGGCGGCATTGTTCGAAGATGCTGTAATCTGAACAATCTGCCACTATCAACAAGTGCTGACTATAGCTGGCATTCAGAGCTGTTGAGTCTATGCCATTTGGGTATTATTATTATTATTATTGTTGTTGTGATGGTGGTGGTGGTTAATCTTTGGTGAGATTCACAGCCTTTGGAGCTGGCTGGTAGCTCAACAGCTCGAGTCCTAACCAAGGACCTAGGAACTGTTCAGGTAGCGTCGGATGATATAAGCTGTTTCAAGTAGGGTGGGTTTTTCTTTGGAGAATCAGGGTATTCAAGTCTGATAAATTCAGGGTTTCTAAGTAGTGAGGCGCCCTCTAAGTATTGATCCAAGGGCTCCAATCACAATTGGGATAACACACTATTTTCTTTTTCCAAAGTCGCTCAACTTCAATTTGTAAGTCCCGATACTTTATGATTTTTTTTCTTGCTGTGTGTCTACAATTCGTGCATCACCAGGTATTGCAATTTCAGTGAACCAACCCTTTTTCTTTTCAACTATTGTTATGTCAGGTGTGCTATGATGCAAATGCCTGTTTGTCTGAATTCTGAAGTCCCACGAGATCTTGACTTTTTCATTTTCCAGAACCTTCTCAACCTGATATTCCCAGTAGTTGTTACTATACTCAAACCCAAACTTTTGGCATAGTTTCCAGTGAATGATTTTAGCAACCCGGTTATGGCGTTCTAAGTAGTCAGTCTGTGAAATTTTGCTGCATCCACTGATTAAATGGTGAACTGTATCATCTTTCTCATTACAGAGGCGGCATTTACTGTTGGTGGTGACATGCTGAATTTTTGCCTTCATGCAATTTGTGGCTAAGGCTTGTTCTTGAGCAGCCAAAATAAAGCCTTCAGTTTCTTTTTTCAGTATTCCTGATTTTAGCCAATTCCAAGTAAGCTTTTGGTCAGCTTTGCCTTCAATACTTTTCAGGTATTGGCCATGCATAGCTTTGCTTTTCCAATTTCCAATTCGCTTCTCAATTACATCATCA
This sequence comes from Pseudonaja textilis, assembly GCF_049901715.1. NCBI lineage: Eukaryota > Metazoa > Chordata > Lepidosauria > Squamata > Elapidae > Pseudonaja > Pseudonaja textilis. Next base: position 4,130,552 of record NC_142007.1, on the reverse strand, counting down.
TCATTATTATTATTATTATTATTATTATTATTATTATTATTATTATTCATCGCACAGTCAGCCAGATGTTCAGACTGGGCTTTGGCATTTTTGTCTACCTATCGAGTCCTTCCCAAGCACCTGGGATAGGCAAATCTGGATTGTTTGATGGTGTTACAGATATTGCCGCAGGATGGAAGCTGTTCCACGTCAAGCTGCCTTCTGCAATTGACTGATGGCAAATTTGTCAATGCCCTATGGTGTTCAAGTGGTGCTCCAGTTGTTTCGGGACTGCACCCAAGGCGCCTAGGACTATTGGTACTACCCTTGCTTGCCTTTGCCACAATCGTTCTATTTCTATGTGTAGGTCTTTGTATTTTGTTATTTTCTCCAGTTCTTTCTGTTCTACTCTGCTGACCTCAGGCACTGCCGCATCTCTTGTATTCATTAAACATGAAAGTCAGTCAACTGAACATTTAAAAATGTATCACAAATATTACTGACAGGTGCTGATGGTTGTTGCCAGCATCCTAGGTATCAACCAAGTATCTTCTTAAAATGTACTGAATAGCTCAGTATTTTTGCAGTTCCACTGGTGTGATTTCAGGAAGCTTCAACTTCTTGATGTATTGTGCAAAATTCTTGGACGTGGTACCAAGGGCCCTAATGACAGTGGGCATCCCTGTCACATGCTTCGTCATAATCGCGTAGTTTCGATGGCCAGGCCACGACATTTTGTGATTTCCCCCCCCAGTTCTTTTTCTTTAAATAGTTACTCTTAAGGAAGAATGAAGAGGCCCTCAAGCCAGATCAAAGCAAAATAAGGCACCGGGTCTTATTTTCGGGGGATGTCATCCACTGATTAACCTCACATGCGCGTGTCGCCCCAGGCCTCCTTTTCACTGTCAGAAGCCTTCGGGAACTTCTGTGGCCAGCAAGGCTTTCCTGAAGGCCTCTGCAGCTGATAACTGAGCTCTGGATCGATCCTGAGCTTTGTTATACGCTACAGAGGCCTTCAAGGAAGACTTGCCAACCTTGCTGGTTGCAGAAGTAATGGGCCGGCAAGGCAGTGTGCAAAGCCTGGCTACACCTGTCCAAAGGTAAGTAGTAGGGCAGCTCCGCCACTCCATCCCCACCCTAACTTAATTTTTACCCGTCCACTCTGGAGTGGGCGGGATCTTAATTAGGGCTTATTTTTGGGGGGTAGGGCTTATATTGGGAGCCCATGCAAAAATCCAGTTAGGGCTTACTTTCAGGGTAGGTCTTATTTTCAGGGAAACCGGTATATTAAATGAAAATGTATAAATATACTGTTTAAAAAAAATAAAGATTGCCAGGGAAGGCCACCCTGAGAATCTGAGGTGACGGTAGGAGCTGTCAGTCGGTGGAACAGCTGCTCCACGAAGAAGGGGCTTCTTCTTCTTCACTAGAGGCCTTTGGGCTTTGGATCAACCCATCATCCTATTCTCCCAATGCCTAACCGGATGCCTGAAGGAAGCCCACAAGCTGAGTTCCGCAGCTGCTGAAAAGCAAACATTTTTTCCGCATGAGTTCCTCCAGATGTTCAGCTGTGGAAACCCAAGCCCCCTCCCCTTTAGTCTTCTCATAAAAACCCCAACAAAAAGGCACCAACCGCAGTTTGACTGAAGATGGTTTCCCCAGATCTCCAGAGACTGCTATATGGAGCCGTACAGAGGGACTCGTGGGCCATCTCCGGTCTTCCCTTTGTCCCCAGAGGGATTAGAAAGAGTCGGTCTACTTGCCAGCCGTTCACTCTGCTGCGGTCGTTGGCTTCACGTTCAGGAGAGCCGTCTTCCATTCGTCCTTTCTTCCCGGAAGCCCCCCCCGCCCCACCTCAAAGGAAACCTTTTATGGTGTTTGCCGACGCTTGTCTGCGTGCGCACTTATAATGGAATCCCCACATTTTCTGGATTAGCAGAATGCGTTTAGTCATGAGCCAACCAGATGGGTTGGCTTTGCACGGTCTGTTTCAATCCCAATAAATCAATAAACTTAGTCCCGGGTTGAAATTAACCAGTCCCCATATGTGTTTTCTAATCGAGCCTGGTTGAACGAAGACTCGGCCTTGATCTGAAGACAATGGGTGAACGTAGGGCAACAGATGACCTTGCCCACAGATGGATCCCCTATCATCTCAGTGGTAAAAACATGTGGAAGAGGAAATTTTTGCAGCCTGGCCAAGATCGGTCCAGGCAGGCATTTCTTCTGATGTTTATGAAGGTTTCCAGACCCATCTGCCTGTTGGCTGAGACACAGCCAGTGAGAAGAGTTAATTAAGAACAACCTCCTCCTCCTCCTCCTCCTCCTCCTCCTCCTCCTCCTCCTCCTCCTCCTCCTCCTCTTCCTCCTCCTCCTCCTCCTCCTCCTCTTCTTCTTCTTCTTCCTCCTCTTCCTCCTCCTCCTCCTCTTCTCCTTCTTCCTCCTCCTCCTCCTCCTCCTCCTCCTCCTCCTCCTCCTCCTCCTCCTCCTTCTTTTTTCTAACAAGACATCTCCCTTTTGTTACTCACTAAGGAGCCAGCTCATTAGAGAGAGTGAATGGCCCTCTTGACCATCTGTTATCTGAGCACATACCTGGAAGAAAGACTGATTTGGAGTGTATGGGGGGAGGAGAGAGAGAGAGAGACCCAAAATCAGAAGAAAAAAAAACCAGCCCTTGAAGTCTTGGGAAAGCAGGCAAAGTCTCTGCTCAATATAATTACATCAAGCCTGCCAGAAAATGACAGCTCTGTGCATGGAAATAGAAGAACGTAATTAAAATCTCGGGGAGAGAAAGAAGGGATGAAAGAAGGGGGGGAAAAACTGCAGGCATCAGGAAAAAAAGAAGTGGATTTTGTCTAAGCAGGAAAGAAAAGGGGGGGCGGAATTTAAAGGAACCCTTGCTTGCAGTTTGTAAAATCAATCAAGGACAAACCACAATAATTTCCCCTCCTTCGTCCACCCTTCCTGCTTTTGGCAGCCAGCAGGTTTTAGTCCTCTCCAATTCCTGGGAAATTCTTTTCAAATTGTGGGTCTCAAGAATAAAAATAACAGAATAACAGAGTTGGAAGGGACCTTCAAGGTCTTCTAGTCCAACCCCCTTGCCCAGGCAGGAAACCCTAACACCGCTTCTGACCAGCAGTTGTCCTATCTCTTCTTAAAACTCCCAGTGTTGGAGCATCCACAAAGGCTGCCCCTGAAAATAACCCCCTTTGGGATCCCAACCATGGCCAAAACAAGGAATAAGGTCTTTTATTCCAAGCATATAATATTTGGAGATAGACTGCTTCTGATTTCGGAGCTCCCTTTTGTTGGTACAGTTCAGATCTATAATTTCATGTTATTTGTTACCTGTGTTTCCCTAGACCCTGTCTTATGTTCTTTTGGGCCACCAAAAAAGGCACCGGGTCTTATTTTCGGGGGATGTCATCCACTGACTAACCTCACGTGCGCGTGTCGCCCCAAGCCTCCTTTTCACTGTCAGAGGCCTTCGGGAACTTCTGTGGCCGGCAAGGCTTTCCTGAAGGCCTCTGCAGCTGATAACAGAGCTCTGGATCGATCCTGAGCTTTGTCACCCGCTACAGAGGCCTTCAGGAAAGCCTTGCCAGCCTTACCAGCTGCAGAAGAAATGAGCCGGCAAGGCAGGTACCGGGATGTGCGAGGCCTGGCTACAACGCTCCAAAGGTAAGTAGTAGGGCAGCTCCACCCCTGCATCCCCACCCTGGCTTAATTTTTACCTGTGCCCTCTGGAGTGGGCAAGATCTTAATTAGGGCTTATTTTGGGGGTAGGGCTTATATTGGGTGCACATGTAAAAAAATCAAGCTAGGACTTACTTTCAGGGGAGGTCATGTTTTCGGAGAAACAGGGTAGACATAGTTTTTCCTCCCAACAGCTCAAATCAGCATGCATGGACATCTCTCTTCATTTTACCTCCAGCCTGTTTTCCTCAGTCCTACTCTAAAGCGTTTGTGTAAGTTTTCCCTAAATCTGTGGTTCGAAGCTTTTTTGTCCCTGACCATAAACCCTTTGAGGGAGATGGAAGGTTCAGAAATGTGAAAAATAAACAAATTAGATAAGATATAATAATCTAATACGGACTTTAAAAAAAAAAATCTAAACTTCAAAGCAGTGTTTTAAGCTAAAGGCCACACTGGCAACTTGCTTCTGTAAAACGTCCAGTGTAAACAACCATTGTTCTTCTTCCCTTCTGCTTAATTTTGTTGTTGTTTTGAGTTATTTTTAATCTTATTGGGTCTTCTCTGATTTTCATTTAAATATGACCATGCTGAATCCTTCACCAGGCAGAGTTTAGTAAATAGACATGGGAAATAAACGAAATGCACCAGCCAAGCTTTGGAAAAAAGCTTCCGAGATCCAGTTCACCCCAGTCAAGAGAAGAATGCTCTGCTCCAAGTTTTCCCATTTCGCCTTCTCTGCTCTTCCTCCTTGAATCGATGGGAAAGTGGAGGAATTTTTTCTCATTAGCCGAGACCACCTGTGGGGCCTGGTTTAAACCAACCGGCAGGCTGCCCTTGATCCCTGATGTATGAGTGACAGCCATGATGGGGCAAACAGAGGTCGGGCTGGAATCAACCTGCCCAAATTACAGTTGGCTTCTCCAATACGGGAGGATGTTTGTAGATCAGGGTTGATGTCCTTGGTGCTCTCTGAGCTGGCGTGTTGTCTTGCAGACGTTTCATGACCCAAACTAGGTAACATCATCAATGCTAGTACCAGAGGGAGGGAGAGAGGGAGGGACGGACGGAGGGAGGAAGGAAGGAAGGAAGGAAAGAAGGAAGGAAGGAAGGAAAAGAATATTTGTAACTCAGGGACATGAGGGGTCCTTGGTGTTCTCTGAATTTGGTTGTTTTCTTGCAGATGTTTCATTACCCAACTAGATAACATCATCGGTGCTAGTACGGAGCAAGGTTTGTTCTCGGTTTATATTCTAGTGACTTGTTTTGGGGTAGACTTAGAGGTTCTTCGGTTGGGCTGTTTACCGTTGGCTTGTAAGTCAACAATACCCCATCAAGGAACTGCCAAACAATCCAACAGCAAACAGCCCAACCAAAGCACTTCTGAGACCACCCCAGGGAAAGCCACTAGAATGTTAAATTGAGAGCAAACCCAATTCCTTACTTTAGCACTGGTGATGTTACCTAGTTGGGTAATGAAATGTCTGCAAGAAAACCACCAAGCTCAGAGAGCATCGAGGGCCCCACAGGTGGCTGTTCTTTTTTTGCCTGAGCATTTTAATCGGTCAGTTTCTGTCACACATCCTCTCTTACTGATTTCTCTTTCTCCCTTCGTCCTCCCTCTCCACTTCTCCATTCACTTTTTTGAGAACTGGGTCTTAAAAAGGAAGGCTGCTGGCATTAAGTCACGGAAGGCCCCTGGCTCCAATCTTGATGGATCTACAGCCCTTTAGCATGGAAATATGTCAAGAGGTCCCTTTGGGTAAGAAGGAGGAGATCAGTCTGCTTTCCCTGGCGGGGCTGGGGTTGGGGGTTGGACTAGATGACCTACAAGATCCCTTCCGTTAATCATCTTTCCATTCAGCACAAAGCAGAAAAGCAGACATGGAGAACCAGCCCCAAGCGAAGGCAGCTTTGCAAAAAGCGAAAAAAGACCTCACAAGTTACCGTGTTTGTTACACCTTCGATAGCCACGCGTTCCCAGAGGCCACTTTTATTGGCACCCAAGAGGAACGTGGCTGTCCGGAAACCTGGTGTTTTTCCACCCCCGCCAAACCCCGTCTGCCTTTAATCAACATCCATCCTGCTGAGGGTAATGAGGAAGTGAGTTGGAAGAAGGTGCAGAAATTCCTTCAGGCACGAGTTGAACAGTGTCAGAATTAACGCAGGAACCCGAGGTTGTAAAAGGAGGAGAAGACGGGCTCTGTGTTGAAACGGCATTGGAAGGGGAGGCCCTTTCACAGACTCAGGGCTCCTGGAGCTAAGGGAAAGCCCCATGCAGGATCTGCTGCTGAATTTGCTCAGAAAGATGGCCTTTTAGGTTCCCCACCACCACACACACACCCAAATAGACTTGGAGGGGTGGAGGGATATGGTTGCTTGGCCTCATTTTCCCCCAGAACCAGCATCTCCAGTTCAAACTATTTCCAGTTTCTGTTTTGCTTTTATTCCCTTGACTTCCAATATTTCGGAAGAGCTGCCAATTGATTGATTGGTTTTTGACTGCTCACCTTCCTTCTATTAGTTTTACCCATTAGCATGGGAGAAAATGGTTTTCTTTCTTTCTTTCTTTCTTTCTTTCTTTCTTTCTTTCTTTCTTTCTTTCTTTCTTTCTTTCTTCCTTCCTTCCTTCCTTCCTTCCTTCCTTCCTTCCTTTCTTTCTTTCTTTTTTCGTTCTTTCCTTCCTTCCTTCCTTCATCCTCCTCCTTCCTCCCTCCCTCTCTCCCTTTCTCTTCTTCAATTTTTTGCAGTTCCACTGGTGTTATTGCAGGAAGCTACAATTTCATAGATATTCAGATGCAGTGTTCCTGAACATGGACGTTAACTAAGACAATATAGCTAGTAGCCGATAAATTTGTCTGCCTCTGGATAGATCGGCTTGGGGAAACATACTTGAAGCTAACTTTTCCCCACATCCTGTTGCCACAATTCACTTCTTCCCATCAATAAGATTTTTTTTTTTTTTTGGACTTAAACCACATCAAAGCCCGGTAATAAATAAAACAGGCGCCATCTTGCAAAGGTATCCAATTTGAAAGTGGCTGCTCCAAAATGATTACGAGGGGCTCCTATTGGGTGTGGGGGGAGAGAGAGAGAGAGAGAGAGACAGGAGGACCTCAGGGGGCAAGTAGGGGGACCTTATAAATATCGAGACCCTTGTTCGAAGTTTGACATATGAGCAGCAATTAGAAAATGCTACCCACCTTCTCTCTAAATGAAGTTTCTTTCAATTTTCAGTCCACTGTGCTACCCTGGCTTTCCAAGGGGAATGTAATTAGTTGTGTTGAAAGGGGTGGGTGTGGGGGGCTCGGCAGCCAAGAGACGGTGGGGGGGCGTCTCCTTTGCAGAGATAACGGCCCCCAAATAACTTCTCTCCCAGACCCACCCAACTTATTTCAGCCTTCGGATGAGACCCTGGGCTATAGATTGCCTGGATCCTTCCCTCTCCTTTTCTCCATTCCCTGAGAAACCTCTTCAGGCAACAAGGGCAAATTTTCTGCACTTCTCCTCTCCCCCCTTTCTTTTTTTAATTAACAGGCCTGGAGGCTTGGGGGTTGGTTCCTCAGCAGGCTGCCAGGCTCCTGTTTCCTGCGAGGGGTGTGGGGAGAAGGGGCTGGGGCAGGGGGCGTGAGGTGGGGGTGAAACCGGGATGCTGAAACAGCAAGTTTTTCACACAATGGCCTGCTTCCAGATGTTGGGCCCAGCAAAGCAACTCCGAGAGCTCTTGGTTGGCCTGGCAGGATAATTGCTCCCTTTCGAAAATGTCCCTGGGGGAGAGAAAAAATGACTTAGTTCCTTGCAGTTTAATCCAGCCCAGCAAGGTGTAAAAAAATAAAAATAAAAACCTGTTATTTGGACTGAGCCTACCTGAATACAATCCATAGGAAAATAAAAAATAATAATAATCTCCGGATCCTTATTCCCCGAAGTAAACAACTCCAATCTTAGCCGTGTTTTTTTTAATTGCATCTCTGTTCCACCGTTGGTTTGAGAGGCTCACTGTAAGCTTTCAAGAAGAGCCTGGGTTGCCCTGTGTTAGAAATGGTTGAAGGATCTCCTGCTGGAGTGGAGGGGTTGGACTGGATGACCTACAAGGTCCCTTCCGGCTCTGTTAATCATCCGTTAAAGGTGTAGTGTAGGTAAGCATGGTTTCCTAGTTTGAGTTCACCACACACAACCCTGTGGGCTGGGGGTGAGCTCAGAGAAATCCCTTTCTCCAAAGACCTCGAGCTGAAATGTAAATTTCTCAGCCCTCTTTCTAATCCTGCTGTAGTACAGTATAATCCTGGTTCCTGATCTGCTTTATTTATGGTTCTTATTTATGGTCCTAGTTCTTGATCTGCTTTATTTATGCAGATTGTGGATTTCCAGTGATAACACCCTTCCTCTTCTTTAAAGCCCAGTCCTTCTGACTGTCTATAACATCTTGCTTCCCTTTTGGAAAGTTTTGCTGAGTTATCCAAAGAATATTTTGGGGCTTTATCCTGGGTTCAGAAGCTTTATTGGTGGGAAACTGGTTCCGTTAAGTTCATTAACAGCCCCACAAGGAGGTGGATTTGGCTAGGGGCCTTCGTTGGGCACCCGGATTTTCAATGGCCGCAGCATCAATGGGGGTCTCCTAGCTAAAACTGCCTCCCTCCCTGATAATTGTGGTCCCATTTCCACCCCCACAGAAGTGGGGGAAATTTGGGGCAAGGATAGCAAGCATCCCACCAACCGTGATCCAACTTTGGTCTTCTTTTGCTAAACCTTTTCTTTTTATTAAAAAACACAGAGAGAAAGACAGAGAAACGGAGAGAGAGAGAGAGAGAGAGACAGAGAGAGAGAGACACAGAGAGAAACAGAGAGAGACAGAGAGAAACAGAGAGAGAGACACACACACACAGAGAGAGAGAGAAATAGAGACAGAGACACAGAGAGAGAAACAGAAAGAGACAGAGACAGAGAGAACATAAACCATAAAGTAAAGTTTCCATTAAGAGGTCTAGGTCAATATGAAGCTTTCAGACTGATACAGAAGAGATGATCAGATGATACCATCTGAATCTTTTTAGAGAGTTTCCCACAGTTGGGGGACAATGAGAGAAAATACCCATTTTTGTTTAAATAGGATCAAAATAAGGAAGATTTTGAAGAAGGGTATCCACAGTTGTCTTAAAACTCCAGGATAAGAATGAAAAGCAGTGTTTGGGTCCCATGCATCATGGAGCATTGGACTGGTTTTCTGTATTCATAATTGGAGCGCTGTAACATTTGAGGCTACATTTACAAGTCCTGAGGTGGGATTTTTCCCACTTTGGAGATGCCAAAAGCTGAACAGAGACAATCAGGGTCCCAAAGTTGTATCTCTGAGCTTCTTCCCTTAAAGTCTTGTCTTTCTTCCCTTAAAAACCCTGAATCAGCCTTTTAGAGATTCCTGCTATTCTTTAGAGCTGAGTCTTAACTATTTTTATTTTCAGCGAATATTCTTTAGTTGCCAACACCTATGCCTGGGAATGGGAATGAATAGTGTCCTTCTTTAAAGCAAAGACTAACAGCTCAGGCGTGTAAGTTTAAATAAACAAGGTCTAAATTGACTCTAAACAGTTCAGACCAAACTGTTTTGGCTTTCATCTTTATGGTCAGTTCAGTCCTTTGATTTCTCAGGATGTAAGCCACTCACTTCCGGAGGACAGGATTAAAATCAAAGGGTGGTGGTGGTGAGATCAGAATGGACAACTTGAAGTCAGAGGCTTGAAACATCAACAGGCAAATGAAAGCAGTGCCAGGAAATATAAGAATTGATCTGTATTCTTTGCACAATTCAGCTGTGCATGTTTATTAATTCAGTAAAGAAATACTTTATGGCTTACTCAGAAGCCAGCTTCAGAGACCTGACACTTCCTTCAGAAAGAATGGAAAAGAATGCAGAATAGAATAGAATAGGGAATAGAATAGAAATTGGAATGGAATGAAATTGAGAATATAATAGAATAGATAATAGAACAGGGAATAGAATAGAATAGAATAGAATAGAATAGAATAGAATAGAATAGAATAGAATAGAATAGAATGCAGAGTAGAATAGAATAGGATAGAAGAGAATAGAATAGAATAGAATCAAATCAAATAATAGAATAATGGGTTGCGATGGGATGGGATGGGATACGATACGAGATGATACAGTACAAAACAATACTTTATTATTGGCCGTGTTCACACAAGGAATTTGTCTCCAGTGCATTTAACGTTTAACTTTAGGATGTCAGCTATCCGAGGATGATTTGCATCAAATGAACTATTAAGAATTTTATTCTAAAAAACCAAGCATATCCTCCCACTTATCTATCCACCCCTTTTCTTTAAATTCCCTCTTCTAAAGAACGACTCTCCTTCTGGAGATGCTAGTTTTCCCCCTCCTGTTCTTCAAGATCTGGTGAGAGAGAGAGGCACCAGGAATGAAAAATTGTACGTCAAAGATTACCTGGAACAGAACACGTGAAACTGGCTGTTTTAGGATGAGGGAAGCATTGTAGCAATACGGAGGGTTCCCTGTTAAGAGCTCCAGACCCCTGCTCCATTTTCAAACCCGTTTCCCCTTTCAAATATCAAACTGAACTATAAAATAAAAGGCATAAAGCCAGATTATGTGCTTTACACTGGTTTACAGATAAATTGAGGTTGCCCTGCCCTCTAGTGGACATATAGGAAAACAGACGCTGGCGAAGCTGGAGTTAATATTAAAAGTCTGGCTTTATACATCACACTAAGCTATGGTTTGTATTAAACCATGACCAAACGGTAAAGGAAATGTTTATATGTCTCTCCAGCCTGTAAAGCAGGTTTTAAAACACACTAAGCCACCACGTTGTGATTTAACACATTAGGTGAACACAAAGCAAATCGTTTGCAGGATGATTATAATCATTTAATCTAAGAGCCGGGCTTTGTCATGGCAGGAAAAGAGATTCCAAATTTCTTGTTGCTAAATTACCGCAAGCAGAGTGGAAAAGGGCAGGCAGAAATTAAACTTAAGTAAATTTCAAGAGTTCCTTTTAGTTCCGAGCAATTAGTTTATACAGCATGGAAACCCTCTCCCTTCCCTGCCCCTTCTGTGCAACCAGACTGGTGCAATTCCTCACTTGAGTAGCAAAAATAGAGAAGGCATCCTGAAGGCAGTGGACACACCGAAGGCCCCGCCCCCTGCTCATTTGAAAGCTTATTTGAGAATTGATATCTGTGGGACTGCATTATAGCCGACTCCCAAAGTGGCTTGAGTAGAGCATGTTAGACTAGAGGACCTTCAAGGTCCCTTCCAAATTCTGTCCCTGGGTGTTGGTGTCAAGTTGGAATCGGTGGGTATTCTATGATGGTCTTACATCTGCCTGTAGAAATATAATCAAGATCTGGAATTCTGGGGGGGAAAAACATACATAGAATAGAATGGAATGGAATGGAGAGGAGAGGAGAGAAGAGAAGAGAAGAGAAGAGAAGAGAAGAGAAGAGAAGAGAAGAGAAGAGAAGAGAAGAGAATCCTTTACAGAATTCTTTATTGGCCAAGTGTGATTAGACACACAAGGAATTTGTTTCTGGTGCGTAAGCTCTCAATGTATATACAACAATAGTGATAGATCATTAACATAGTCATTGTAAAAATACATAGTGAAATATTAGACACCACACTTAGTGATAGCCCTGGATACTAAATAAGCAATCAATATAAATCATACTAGGATACCAAGTAAACAGTACAAAACATAAGATAACAAGCCACAAAGTTATAGTCATAAGAAGATAAGGTAATGATCCTCATCATTCCTTAAAACTAAGTTCACAGAGAGGGAGAAAGAAAGAAAGAAAGAAAGAGAGAGAGAGAGAGAAAGAAAGAAAGAAAGAAAGAAAGAAAGAAAGAAAGAAAGAAAGAAAGAAAGAAAGAAAGAAAGAAAGAAAGGCAATGAATATCTGATTGAATCCCCTAGATCTCTGGCAATACCACTCCATCCTCATTACTGTGCGACTCCAACCCACTTCCTTTTCTGCCCTTCCATTAATTGGACAAGCTAGAGTGGGCAGTTGAGGTCTCCTAAGAGCCATACTCCTCCCCTCCCTCTCCCCCACCCCACTCTCACGCACACACTTGATGGGACTTGTAGAAAAATGAGAACATAATTAGACTCTCTGCTTTTGTGGTGCACAGCCTCTTCCCTACCATTTCTAGTGAGGGTTGGCGGGTGGGGGATCCAGATGGGTTCTTGACCCATGGCAGCATCCTTTCAAATCTCACGAGTCTATTTGTTGTCAACAGAGTTTGGAAGAGACCTTGGAGGTCTTCTAGTCCAGCCCCCCCTGTGCTCAACCAGGAAACTCTATACTATTTCAGACAAGTGGTTGTCCAATCTCTTCTTTAAAATTCTCCAATGATGGAGTACCCACAGCCTGTCTGATTGCTCTGCCTGGATTTCCAAGCAATGCAACGTCTCCCAAATTTAACATCCCATCTGGGCGCCTTTTCCAGCAGTGGGTGTGAAGGACTCTTCATTTTGGCTGTGTTCACACAAAATGCTTAGCCAGGCCTTTTATAGACCCCCAACTGGCATATTTGTTGATTAGCATTAGCGTTAGTTTGGTGTTCTTGCCGCTGGCTCATAATAACCCATTTAATTCAGCAGATGATTTAATTATTTTTTTTAATGAACCCAGAACAGAGGTTAATTCAGGGGTGGGATTCAAATTTTTTAACAACCAGTTCTGTGGGCGTGGCTTAGTTGGTGGGCGTAGCTTGGTGGTCATGTGACTGGCTGGGTGTGGCCAACTCAACATCACTCACATCGAGGCACGCATCTCCTCACCTGGCCTCTCATGACAACAGTCGTAAGTATGAAAAATGGTCATAAGTCACTTTTTTTAGTGCCATTGTAACTTTGAATGGTCACTCAATACAAGCAAAGTACCAGCAAAGGAGGGGGAAAAAAACTCCAGAGAAGTTCCTGAGACAGGAAGTCTAATCCTGCCAAGAATGTAATAAGGGTTAACGGAGAGGCAGTTTCTGTAAGCAACACCAGAATGTTTCCTTCCTGTCTTCCTTACAGGATTAGCCCAGTAATTTCTTCTAACAACCGGTTCTCCTAACTGCTTAGAATGTTAATAACCGGTTCTAGCGAATAGGTGCGAACCTGTAGAATCCCACCCCTGGGTTAAATGCAGCAATTGGCTTAATTATGCAAATTCAGTTTTCGTCTTCGGGTTGCTTTTTGGTGAGACAAAATTAAATAACTCAGAAGGAATAGAATAACTGAGTTGGAAGGGACTTGGAGGTCTTCTAGTCCAACCTCCTGCTTAGGCAGTTGTAGAAGACAGGAGGGAGGAATATGCCTGGCCCTAAGATCCGTAAATGAGATTTGACCTAGGTTCACTCCAATTCAGCCACCTGGCCGTTATCTTTACATGCTGAATGTTCGCAAACAGAGAACAAGGCAAGCCTATTCGTTTCCTTTTTTTTCCTGGGCCTTTTTATTATTGGAAAGTTACTCTGATTCTAAGCAGACACAGGGGTTTTATCAAACGGTTTATAACACCTTCCCAGTCCAATTGTGGGGTCTTAATATTGTTTCCTTTACCTTGTTGGTCTCTCAGTTACAAAGTCAACCGAGCCAACTTTTCTCAAACTGAGAGAGGCAAAAATTCAAAAATCAAAGCACTTGGTAACAATAAATCTGCTCATCCTAGTCTCTGGCCACCCTTTTGGCTAGAATGAGGATGGAAAGTCCTTTCTCGGTTTTTACACACACACACACACACACACACACCCCAAAACCATGGAAATGGACAATATGAAAATGAAGTTGGCTGAAGCCACGCAACTTCAGACACTACGATGCCAGAGTGGGAAAACACAAGGAAAATAGTTTAAAAAAAAAACCCCTGGTTGTCTCCAGATTAACTTCAATACATTTTAACTTCATTAAACCACGAGTTCTTTTAAGCCAGCATGACCTCATCACCCTTGGGCTGGAGGGCTTAGACATGCGAACATGTATTCAGCGGAGGGTGGGAAACTTTGACCCCTCGGGGCCAAATTAGCGCGTGCTGTTGCAATGGGGACTGAGAGGGCGATAAATCTCTCGCGGCCACAAAAGCTGAGAAAGGAATGATAAAGGCAGCATCTGGTCAGGGAGCTGCTGGAAAGGTGTTTTCCAGAGAAGGAGGACGGGAGCGGGAAGAAACAGTAGGGCAGCCAGAGAGAAAAGCTGGACAAAGCAATTTATAGCAGTCACTTTGCTTGCTAAACGGCTGCAGGGCTGTGAAGGCAATTCAGGCTGGGTCACTTGGCAACAAGGCCTTCCCCAAATGCGAGAAAGCAGTTTTTAAAAGAACTTTTCTTTTTTTTTTTAAAAAAAAAGAAAAGTTGTGTCATTCTCTGAATGCAAAGGGATTCTGTCTAATATTCACCCGGGAAGAGGCAATATATAGGTAGTCCTCGATTTATGAGCAAAATTGAGCCCAACGTTTGCGTTGCTAAGTGAAACGTCAATGTCGGCAACCTTTCTTGCCACCGTTGTTAAGTAAACCGCTGCAGGTGTTGAGTTGTTAAGTGGATCTGGCTTCCCCACTGGCTTTGCTCCTCAGAAGGACGCAAAAGGAGATCCCAGCGACCGTCATCAATATGAGTCGGTTGTCAAGCATCTGAATTTTGATCCCATGGGGATGCTGCAAGGGTTGTATGAAAAACAGTCTTTAAGTTCCTTTTACCAGTGCTGTTGTGACTTTGAACCCTCACTAAATGAACCGCTATAAATTGAGGACTACTGTAGTAGATTCTTAACGGGGTGGAACCCTTCCCAAGGGCAGGAAGGAATGAGTTGGTATCTATTGTTTGCTCTTGTATTGTTGTGGTTGAAGCTGAAAGTATTCACTGACAGGTAGGACATTGCAATGTATGATTTTTTATGTACTATACTTAGTTCGGACCGAAGGCGGCGTAGTTCTAGGTTTTCTAGGTCTAGAATTTCAAATCTGGTGGCATAAAGTATTCTGCAACGAGTAGAGGAGTGGAGAACTCTAATTTCCTAAAATATTTCATTCTTCTAAGAGAGCAGTGGGTGCCAACTTTCTTCAGGCCCCAAATACACCCCAATTTCAAATCTGGTGGCATAAGGTATTCTGCAACGAGTAGAGGAGTGGAGAACTCTAATTTCCTAAAATATTTCATTCTTCTAAGAGAGCAGTGGGTGCCAACTTTCTTCAGGCCCCAAACACACCCCAATTTCAAATCTGGTGGCATAAGGTATTCTGCAACAAGTAGAGGAGTGGAGAACTCTAATTTCCTAAAATATTTCATTCTTCTAGGAGAGCAGTGGGTGCCAACTTTCTTCAGGCCCCAAATACACCCCATCTGGCATAAGATTGCTTTCTTCTTCTTCTTCTTCTTCTTCTTCTTCTTCTTCTTCTTCTTCTTCTTCTTCTTCTTCTTCTTCTTCTTCTTCTTCTTCTTCTTCTTCTTCTTCTTCTTCTTCTTCTTCTTCTTCTTCTTCTTCTTCATCTCCTCCTCCTCCTCCTCCTCCTCCTCCCTCCTCCTCCTCCTCCTCCTCCTCCTCCCTCCTCTCCTCCTCCTCCTCCTCCTCCTCCTCCTCCTCCTCCTTCTTCTTCTTCTTCTTCTTCTTCTTCTTCTTCTTCTTCTTCTTTCCAGAACCTCCTTCTTCCTCTGGTCATTCTTTCTGAATGCAAGTTTTGTGTTGCAAGCTGGGTATGGGCGTCATCCTCCTCTCTCCCTTTGGAGGAAGTGCTAAAAACAAACAAAAACAACAACAACAATCCCAAAACCCAGAGGAAAGAGGTGGCCTTCCTTCCTCCAAGCCATCTATTCTGGGAAGTGTCAGCCTCACCTTTGGCCTTGGGAACCCGCATCGCAGGCATCTGGAAGGCATAAGCATAACAGCAGCTCGGAAAACTGTAACCTGCCAAAAGTCTCAGCGGGACAAGGCAGGAATGCAGGGCCCAAGTGTGTTTCCTTGGAAACTGAAATGTAGAGGACATAATGGAAGCTGAAGGGTAGTTGGGGGGAGTTTTTGTGTGTGTGTGCGTTTTGTTTTGTTTTTAAAATCTGCCTTTCCCAACCGTACCTTTTCACTGCTCAGAGGAGCCAGGAAGAGGGGGGTGGGCAGAATGCTCCCCTTCTTTGACAGCCAAAACTATTGTGCGTTTAGGATAGGGGCAGCGAGGTGGGGTGGGCGGGAAAGCAACCCAATTTCTTCGCGCAGCTGCTGGAGTGACTTATGAGGCTGCCCAGGGAGAAGTAAAGAGACGGGAGAGTGATTCCCAGGGAGTTTTCCCACCCTCCACCCCAACTTTTGAAGACAATGAGATCTTAAGATCCCTGGGTCCGGCCAGGACCTGGTGTCCTTCAGTCTGGCGCTGAAAAAAGCCGGGATTGGAAAAAAGCAAAGGCTTCACCGATCGGTCGGAGGGGCTCTTTTGGCAAAGGATACGGGGGTCCTTCCACCTCTTGCTTCCTCTGGGTTGGGCTGTTGGCACCCCAGTCTGGCCTTCAGCCCTGGGGAATCATTCACCCGATCCTATCCCGGTCCAACTCTTTCCTTAGCTTTCCAAGGTCAGCTATGAAGCTTTATCTGCCGGACTCTGGAGCGTTTTCTGACCCTGGTTGGGTTTTTTTTTTTTTTTGAGGTCAACCAAGGTGGGTTTGAGGTGGCCCCTGGCCAAGTTCTGGAGTTGAACCGGTGGGGTAGGGATTGCGCTTAAGCTTCAAAAACTCTCCACACGGACTCAACTTAATTTAAGCGTCCTGTCAGTGTGTGAGAGAGTTGAGGACTATTTGGAAACTGAAGCAGTATTTGCTGTGTGAGCAAGAAGGAGACAGCAAGGAGCCTGGGTGCGGCTTAGCTCAACTGTTCTGCACTAAAGCTGGTTGCTGTGAACCTGAAACTCCTCTGCTTGTGTTTTGCACTTGGAACAGGCTTCTTTTCAGGCGGGGTGGGGGAGTAGAACTCCTTAGCATCAGAGCGTGTTAATAATAATAATAATAATATAGGAAAGACTCTAAATGCTCTGATGGTCATTTGGAAAAATCCTTTCTTAGCGAGCCCCTAGAAACCAAGAGGAACATACGTGCCAAATTTCAAGTTTGTATGCTTTACGGTTCTGGAGATGTTGTGATGATGCGTGAGTGGCCTTTTGCTTTTATATACTGTATATTAATATTAATATTAATTTTAAGAATTAATAGACAGTGTTTTGTCTGTGCTTATGTTGCCCTAATGAGCTGAGTACCTGAACTCTAGGGCCTCTCTTCCCACTCCTCAGAATCTAGCCCAGGGGGTCTTCAAACTTGACAGCTTTCAGACTTGTGGGACTTCAACTCCCAGAATTCCTCCTCCAGTCGTGGTAGCTCAGGAATTCTGGGAGTTGAAGTCCCACAAGCCTTAAACTTGCCAAGTTTGAAGGCCCTTGATCTAACCCATGGCGCACGGGTGGTCTTCAGCGGGTTCTGACCAGTCCCGGAGAACCGGTAGCGGAAATTTTGAGTAGTTCGGAGAACCAGCAAATCCCACCCCTAACTGGCCCCGCCCCATCTCTTCTCCGCCTCCCATTGAGTCCCAGCTGATCGGCTGGGTCTTCTTGGGTTGCCCTGCCCAGGAGAACGGAGCTGGAAAGCAGGTTAGCGGGGTGGGGAGGGAAGGGGGATTGTACAGTAACAAGTTCCCCTGCCATGTCCACCGAGCCACGCCTACCAAGCCATACCCGCAGAACCAGTAATAAAACAGTTCGAATCCCACCGCTGCCGTGGTGGTTTCCAGACGTTGCACAGCCCTTCCAAATCTGCTCTTCTCCACTATGCGTTGAAGAGTCGAAGCTTTCAAAAGTGACAAACCAAACCAAACCAAACCACGAGAGCCCCTCTATATTTTCTCCAACTATGGAAGGACTTGCAGGGCCCGGAAAACAAAGAGACCCGTTGGGGTGGGGGGTCACGGATCCACCTCATTGTCTGTGGGTCAGTAGAGGTCACAGGCTCCGCCTTTCGACAGACTTTCCTGTTGTCCGTGCTAAAAAGAAGAGAAAAGGGCAAAGTTTGCAGCGACAACCAGAGGTCAAGACCTGGCCAATTGGACATTCCAGAAGAAGGTGTGGGTCCTGGGGTGCTCCACCAATCTCTGCTTTTGTAGGCGATGGGTTGGACCCTTCTGTGCAATTTGGGGAGGACAGATATCAGGCCTGACCTCTCTTCAGCTGGGACATATATATATATATTTCCTTTGTCCCTAGTGGAACGATGAAGCTCCAAGGTGTTTATGGAATCCTTAGCAAGCCAGACAAAATTAAACAATAGAGAAGCTGGACTTAGTTTCGACCAACGTCAGAGGTGGAAGATATCAGAGAACTTTCTGGGCCAAACTGACTTCTACTACTGTCCATCTCATTGTCCCCTGGAGAGGACTGTCAAGCCTCTGAGATCGGCCTTCGTTTGCCCTGAATTTTAATATCCACTCATGACATATTTTGCCATCGAAAAGGGAGGTAGGGGAAAGGGGTTTGAAAGAGCAGTGCAGCAGCTCGGAAATCGAAAGTGCATTCCATAAAAGAGTTTTTCAAAGATAGTAACTAGGTGACTGAAGTTTCTGCCATGCAAAATTCTAACTGGAGGGCATAATTGGCTATGGATGTGTCCCATTGGAGAATATGAATTACGATACACCCAGAGGGGTGTGGGGGGAAAACCAGGGTCAAGAGTGACAATGAATTATGTGTCTCAGAATCAGCTACACAGCAGTGCCGGACATGTTAACTCCCAATAAATCCTTTTTAAGTTTTGGAAGTTTGGCTCCAGACTCATGATTTAATTGGGGTAACTGCCGAAATCCTGACATTTGCCATTATCACTCTCCCTCCATCTCTCCCTCCCTTCCTTCCTGTCTCTCTCTCCCTCTCCCCCTCCTTCCCTCTCTTCTCTCTCTCTCTCTCTCTGTATCACTCTTCCTCCCTCTCTCTCCCTCCGTCTCTCCCTCCCTCCCTTCCCTTCTCATATTTCTCTCCCTCTCCCCCTCCTTCCCTCTCTCCCCTTCTCCCTCATATCACTCCCCTCCCTCTCTCATATCTCGCTCCCTCCCTCCCTGTCTCCTTCTCTCTCTCTCTCTCTCTCTCTCTCTCTCTCTCTCGCACACACACACACACACACACACACACACAGAACTTTCAACTTCCCAAAACTCATGTGCTCCGAGGGTGCTAGGATACATTTCATCCTCAATGGAAATTGTGGGCGCCTCTTCTTTTTGATCCGGACTCTGGGTACAAGGGATCGCAGTTAATCCACTCTTCTTCTAAAAGGAGAAGACGGGGGACGATGGGTGTGAAACAAGCCGTGTGGGTGTTTTTTTAATCCCTTCCTTCCTCGAGGCCAGGGGGCACTGAGGGGTGTTTGCCCTTCAGCTCCACTTAAGGCGCGAATAAAGAATGGAGGATGGAGGCTTTTATCATCCACTGCTGGCCCAGAACGGGTGGAAAAGGCTCCAGTGTGAGATATTGGGAGGGGGGCCAACGGAGTCGGGATATACCTCCAGCAGCCCACGGGGCTGACCAAGGTGACTTAACAAGGAGGCCCCTGGGAAGCGGATGTGTGAAGGGTTGCGGTTCACTGGAGGGAAAATTGGCCCACAAAGAGCCATGTATAAATATTGTGTGAAATCTCTTGGCCCCTTCAGATTTCGCCAAAGCCCGGGATTCATTCAGGGGTGCAAATTCCCCACAAGGGTCCCCATTCAGATGGCATCAATGGGAAAAATTTTTTTAATTGAGAGCGCCGTTCATTCAGAAACCTCTGAATTGGGGCTGAGGGGTGGGGAGAGGCATTTGAACGATGAACAGAGCTCTTTTGTCTTGGGCCAGCCGGGGGGGGGGGGGGGGGGAGGGGAGGCTACAGGGGTGTGTGTGTGTCAAAATAATGGAAACGCAACTGTTTCCAACGTGGCAAGCTTTGGCGGTGGGAGCTTCTTAATCCTTCGGAGTCGAGGGGCGTGCGCTAGGAAGAAGTGGGAAGACCGACGTGAGACAGAGAGAGAGAGCAGAATTTGGGGAGAAGGGCACTGTGAAAAATATTAGGACCCCCCCCCTGTTTAATGGCTCCTTGGGTAACCCTCCACCCAGCCTCCTCTTCCATCCATGGGACCGGGGGTGGGATTTGAATTTTTAGCAACCAGTTCTGTGGGCGTGGCTTAGGGGATGGGCGTGGCTTGGTGGTCATGTGACTGGGTGGACGTGGCTTGGCTGGGTGCGGCCAACTCAATATCACACACATCGAGGCACGCGTCTCCTCACCTGGCCTCTCGTGACGGTGGGGATGCTGCAACAGTCGTAAGTGTGAAAAAAAATCACTTTTCATAAGTCACTTTTTTCAGGGTCATTGTAACTTTGAATTGGTCACTCCACACAAGCAAAGTACCAGCAAAGGAGGGGAAAAAAAACTCCAGAGAAGTTCCTGAGACAGGAAGTCTAGTCCTGCCAAGAATGTAATAAGGGTTAACGGAGAGGCAGTTTCTGTAAGCAACACCAGAATGTTTCCTTCCTGCCTTCCTTACAGGATTAGCCCAGTAATTTCTTCTAACAACCGGTTCTCCAAACTGCTTAGAATGTTAACAACCGGTTCTAGCGAATAGGTGCGAACTGGTAGAATCCCACCCCTGCATGGGACCCTTTTGAAGTCGGCTGGGGGAGTGGGGATGTGTGGGAGAGCCCAGAGCTGAGAATAGCAATAGAAGTTAGACTTGTATACCGCTTTAGAGTGTTTTCCAGCCCTCTCGAAGCAGTTTACAGAGTCAACCTCTTGCTCCCAACAATTTGGGTCCTCATTTTATCCACCTCGGAAGGACGGAAGGCTGAGTCAACCTTGAGCCAGTCGGTCAGGATCGAACTCCTGGCAGTGGGCAGAGTTAGCTTGCAATACTGCATTCTAACCACTGTGAAGGAGGGAGGGAGGGAGGAAGAAAGATAGCTATAGTACTTAAGACTTATATGCTGCTTCGCAGTGTTTTCCAGCCCTCTCTAAGCGGTTTACAGGGTCAGCCTTCTGCCCTCAACAATCTGGGTCCTCATTTGACCCACCTCGGAAGGACGGAAGGCTACCTATCCTTCTCAACTTTCCTATTCCTTCTCCTACTGGCATCCTAGGACTTTCTTACCCTTAAATGGGGTCATCAGAAACGTTTGCAATGCTGTAAGGAAGCCCAGACAGGGATGGATCTGCAACAAGACAGAGACAAAACACGTGTACAAAGTTTAAAAACTTGACCTGATACTCCAATACTGGGCCTCCATATGGAACAATAACTGGTTTTGTAAAGGAGCATCTTGGAGGACATATGGACTGACCGGAGGTGGCGGCGAGGATCACTATGGCAACAGGATCTGGGAGAACTCCAAAGGCCAGTGGGCCCATTGAAGGCACCTGATTGATGGCTTGGCTCTAATGAAATCAGATCTAATATGATAGACAAGATTTCTTTGCCTGAATGCCAACCCCTGTTTAATGCCGCTGACATTTTGACAGCTCTTTCTCTCAGTTGATCCATTAAGTTAATGTATCTCGAGTTGCCTGTAGAAATTATTGAAATTCCCTTTCATCCCATCCTCTCCCTTTTCTTGGGGGGATGGCGGGGTGGAATAGCTAGAAACTAGCCCACTTTCTAGGCAGGGGTGAAAAACGCCGGCCAATGTAGTGTTTTCTACAGCGCGGCTTCCTCTTCTTAAACGATTCAAGACTCAAAGCATCGTTGCTACAAGCACGTGAATCTCAAGAATCCAATCCTTTCTTTTCATATTTTGAGGGTTTGCTTCGGGCTGAAATGAGCAGTAGAAAAAAAAAAAGAGGGGCTTGAAACTTTCTGCAGGTTGGTGAACTTTTGAGATGGAGGTCCAGGCAGATGACATTCCTCCTACTTTCTGACTCTGCCTTGCGGTTTCTCTCATTATACGCTGTTGCCCTCTTCTGGCAGAAGGTGGGCAGAGCAAATCCTAACTTCCCGTTGGTGATTCGAGCTACGTTTGGGCGTTCAAAAACGTTTCCCCCTTTGCACTTCCTTTCCTTCTCATCCTCGCTGACCGGTGGGGGGGAATCCTGGGTGTTGAAGTCCACCCGTCTTAAAGCTATCAAGGCTAGGAGACTTTAAACTAGGATGCTCGAGGGAGGTTTCCAGGTTTAGAAAAAAGGAGAAAGGAGAACAGGGTCTGAGATATGCTTAAGAAAAGATTGGACAGCCATCGGTACGGAATATGGCGTAGGGCCTCCTTCCTGAGCAGTGGGTTGGGTTAGATGACCTCCGAGTTCCCTTCAGATTCTGTTCCTCTGTATTCTGTATATGTAGACGTTTTAGGGCTCCAAAACACCTCAGGACCAAACCATGCCCTTCAAAACGGACAAAAAAGAAAAAAAAACTGTCATTGAGTCTCACAAAGCAAAACTGAGGTCTCGTAGCTTTCTGGAGCTGAGGGACTTTTAATGAATAATGATTTTAAAGGCAGCATCTTTCCATTTCTAGGACTTTCTTGACCACCCTACGGCTGTCTTTTCCTACAGCCCTTTCGTCACTTTTTCCACCGGCAGGAAAACCGTATTAGCCAGCCCGCCGTTCTCCACCTCTTCCTCCCGGCAAATTCGCGTCCCTCCGTCTTGCCTCCTGGTGGCAACGGGGAGTTTAAGCAGAGTCTTTCTTGAAAGCTAAGTGCTCGGAAAACATTGATGGCTCCTGCTGCACTCAGCAGCGTGCCGTGGCTGGACTCATTAGCTTAATCACACAGGCAATTCAGTCCCAAGCTGCACTGATTTGCAAAAGAGAGAGATTCCTGGTTGTTGTTGGGTTTTTTTTTTTGCTTTTCCTGCCTATTTTTTTTGCAGGTGGCTACACGCAGGTGCTCTTTATTTTTTTTGGGCTGAGACTTTTCGAAGACATGTTTTCCATCCCCTTGAGCCAGGCACGCTCCCGCTCTGAATGAAAAAAAAAACAGGTTCCTGATTTCCATCGCTAGGAAGAAATGGTGTCACAGTTAAATGCCCTGTCACTTAAATGTCAAAATTAATCATAGGTTGTTTTGCAGATAGCCTTTCTGCTCCCTTTGCCTATGTTTTCTTGCGGGGAGGTAATTTAGTCTCCTTGCCTCAAAATGAGAAATCCTTTTACTCCCTCTTCCCATCGAAGCCTTGCCCTCTTTTTTCCCCAAAGAGAAAAAGATTCATCCTACATTCATTCATTCATTCGAGTCCTATAAGTAGTTCTCGACTTACAATAACTCTGTCATGCCCCTGTTGGAATCTGACTCAGAGGAGGAAGCTGAGCAGCTGTCAGGGAGTGGGAGTGTGGCTCCATTGGCTGTGGAGGAAACTGGGGAAGGGCACAGTCCAGCTGGGCAGAGCAGTGGAGAGGCAGAGCAAGGGAGAGGCAATTCAGAGGAAGACCCAGTCCGCGCCTCCCCCCCCCCCGGCTCTTCATCCTAGGACATGCAGGGAGGAATGGAGAAGGGAGCAACAGGGGTTGTGCGGCTTACAGGGGAGGAAAGGGCCCTGATTCCCTTCATTAGCCGCAACTGGGAACACAGTGTATGAGAAAGGCAAGCTGCGTATGGCAGGCTGTTGGGAGCAAACGTGACTTGTATCTTGTATCGTCGTGACTCCTGTGGTCTTCCCAACTGTGTGAGTTTTGCCGTGACTTCAAGTCTGAAATTCTTGCTCCTGCCCTGCCAAGCTAATTACTTCAGTTTGGCTTGTTTGGATTTTAAGATACAGTTAGTGTTGACCATGTTTTAGACTTAATTTTCTGCAGTCAAAGGCTGTTCCTGGGAGAGTTTTTCTCCAGCCAGAAAGGTAACCTGGACACTGGGGGCAAAGTTGGAGATAATAAAGGGACTCTTATGGCTTATTTGACTGTGTTGCCTTTGTGCCACGCCCCTTGGGGTCATCCCAAATTCATTCAGCGAAGTTACAACGGCACTGAAAAAAGTGACTTACGACCGTTTTTCACACTTATGACCATTGCAGCATCCCCATGGTCACGTGATCCCAGTTGCACTGTCCCGGGATCATAGGATCCCCTTTTTTGTGACCTTTTTGACAAGCAAAATCCCTCAGGAAGCCAGATTTGTTTAATAGCTGTGGGACTCACTGAACAACAGCAGGGATTTACTTAACAACGGTGACAAGAGAGGTCGTAAAATGGGGCTAAGCTCCCCGAACCACCGTCTTGCTTGGCAACATAAATTTTAGGCTCTGTTGGGGTCGTACGTCGAGAACTAGCTCTACCGTCCTGATGGGAAGGAGCTTTTTCAGGTGCGACCCCATTCAAGGAGCAGGATTTTCATCGCTAAGCAAGGCTGCCGTGCTCAATTTTTACAGCCTTCTATGCCACTGTTGTTAAGCGAAACACTTCAGTGTTGAGTGAATCACACGGCAAAAGAAGGGGGGCCTTCTTTTGCGATGACCCACAATGAACACATCAATCTAAGTACGGCTTTTTTAAAAAAAGGAAAAAAAAGAGGCAGGTCACCATTGCCTGATACTTGTGGCTTACACACACACACACACACACACACACACACACACACACACACCTTCCTTAGCCTCTTCTTGATTTGTAAATTCTTTGAACCCTGCACTTTTATTGAGGACTGCCCAGTGCACAGACCTCCATGCAAGGCGGCCTCTCAAACATGTGCTAATAGGGTCTTAATTAGCAGAGTGCTTTGTCTGCAGAAATCTCTGCTTCCATGCCAATGTAATTAATATTAAAAGACCACTTCCTGGAATTGGGAGGAGGAAGGGAAGGGCCCATCGTTTGCTTAAGATTTCTTGCAACCATTGCTTTAATGCCACAGGTCTCTCCGAGCCAACGGTTTACTTTACATCATCAGTTTTGCTCTTCGGTCAGATTTTTATTTCTGCATTAAATCTATCCTCTCCGGTCCTTTTCCCCTCCCATTCTGAGTTATTGTTTTTTTCCTTCCTCCTCCTTGTTCCTTCTCTTTTACTTCTGTTGCTTTCAGCCAGTGGTGGGATTCAAACACATTTTTTTTACTACAGGTTCCATGGGTGCAGCTTGGTGGGCATGGCGTGGCAGGGGAAGGTTACTGCAAAATCCCCATTCCCTCCCCACCCCACTAACCTGCTTTCCAGTTCCGTTCTCCTGGGCAGGGCAACCCAAGGAGAGCCAGAGACTCAATGGGAGGCAGGGAATAGACCAATCAGAGGCGGTATTTGCCGGTTCTCCCAACTACTCCAAATTTCTGCTCCTGGTTCTCCAGAACTGGTCAGAACCTGCTTGGATACCACCCCTACTTCCAGCCAATGCAACCTATTCTACAATCTGTTCTGCACCTATATACTCTGCCTTGAAAAGGCCACAAGATGCATTTTTTTTTAAAAAAAAGGTTTGTTTACGCATCGCCCAAGCTGGCTATTTGTAGGGTGGCATATTTCCTGCATGTGCCAGTTTGGTAACTTGCAAAGGCCCGGGGTTCAAAAGGCGCCCCTCTTTACCTTTAGGCCCCTTGGATTTGAATCCGCTTCTTGCCAGGAGCTGTCCGTGGTCCTGTGGCCTTCCCTGGTTCTTCCCCCACATCAGCCTTGTAGGGTAGGCTTGATTGTATGATTAGAAGAACAGCCAGATACTAATGAAAAGTCGAAATCCGTGGTGTATACAGTTCCCTGTATTTAATTCCCCCCACTTTTTACCGTCTTCCCCAGTTCCCCATTTCTCTTTCTTTAAAAGCAGAGCCCGTTTCTCACTAGCTTCCACAATTTTCAAAGAGATAAACGTGAATTTTAAAGCTTATTCATGACTTCGTGACTTCAAATCTGGTGTGGTTCTCAGCACGCATTTTTACCCAGGTCGTCCTCGACTTACAACTGCACTGAAAAATGTGACTTATGACCATTTCGCCGTTGTTGAATCGCCACGGCCACCTGGTTTCCATTTGGATAGAATAATAGAATAACGGATTTGGGCGGGACCTTGGAGGTCTTCTAGTCCAGCCCCCTGCCGAGGCAGGAAACCCTACACCACTTGAGACAAAGGGTTGTCCAATCTCTTCTTAAAAACTTCCAGTGTTGGAGCCTTCACAACTTCTGGAGGCGGGTTGTTCCACGGATTAATTGTTCCCACTATCAGGAAATTTCTTCTTAGTTCCAACTTGTTTCTCTCCTTGGTTAGTTTCCACCCGTTGCTTCCTGTCCTACCCTCAGGTGCTTTGGCTGCTTGACAGCTGGTTCACATTTATGACCGTTGCAGCGTCATGTGATCCCCCTTTTGCAGCCTTCTGAAAAGCAAAGTCAAGTCCCTTAACAACTGCCGGTTACCCATTTAACAACTAGCGGTGATTTCGCTTAGCAAAGGTGGCAAGAGAAGTCGTAAAAGTCACTTAACAAGTTTCTTGCTTAGAAACATAAATTCTAGGCTCAATTGTGGTCGTATGTTGAGGACTACCCCTACAGGTATTGTCTATATTCCTTGCAAAGCTACACACAGAGAAAACTCACGCCAGGTTAAAAATAGGCCACACTTAGTATCTTGTACAAACGAAAGAATTACCTTGGCCTCGTTAAGCATTGGGGGGTGAATCTTATGACCCACCAGGATTTTTAATTCACCAAAGTTTCATAGCAAAGTTTGTCCACCTTTTTTTTTTTCCCCAGGTCCACAATATCTGTTTCCCAGAGCATAAGAGAACGTAGTGGCTTCTTTTTATATTTATTACAATTGGGAGTCGACCAAATGAAATACGCGGCCTTGCAAATGCAACCTTGGAAAAGATTGATCTCTCTAAGCATTCTAATATTAGCTGGATCCAGCGCAAACTGATGGAATGGCTGTTTCTTTCTTTTTTTTATTATTATTATTCTTCTTCTCTACCCCCTCCTCTCCCATTAAAAAAATTAAAGCAATTCCACAAATGAAGCCATCTCTGGGAACGAGGCTGGCTAAGAATTCTTAATTTAATAAAGAGGGCAGGGGGGGTGAGGAAATCCATCAGCCCAATTAATTTAATTGAAAAGCACTGCAGAAGAGAGAGCTAGAGAGCCAAAAAAGAAGTAAAAAAAAATACATTTTCTCCTGACAGGAGCTAAGTAAAAGGAAATATACAGTATCTGGGCATTTTGACTTCCAAGTTCCTGCTGCTGTCAGTGCTTTTAGTCTTTTGGCTGTATGCCCAGGGGGCCAGCAAACTTCACGTCCTTGTTTTTCACACAGATTTCTCCTTTTCCAGACATTTAAGGGGGTGGGGGTCTATAAAACCAGAGAGAGAAGCTGGGCCAGGGTCCTAGGCTTGGAGGGGCTTCAGGGGAGAAAACACGATCAGACCTGATCCACAGATTCACAACGCTTTTATTTTGGCCATGCAAAACACACCCATTGAGCGTTGTGGGGTTTGTGTGGAGCACATTCCTTGATAATATTGTGTCTGGGAAAATCAAATCTCCTTCTCCCATAAGGGGATTATTGCACCATCCATGACAGCACAGTGGTCTGACAAAGGTGATTATTTGAGGCATGTATCTCAAGCAAATCTGGTTAGTTGGGGTTTTGGTAGAGAAACAGCTCAATCTATACCTAGGGTGCTCCAGATAAGACCAAGAAAAGCTCAAAATTGTGTCTGGTCGGATAGAGATACCAGAAACATGAAGTCAAGAATATTCCAAGCCAAATCAGATTTGCCCAGATGTAGAGTACCGAATTATAGACTCGGGAAAAAAAAGTAAAAAAGTAAAGAGGAGACCAAGAAGAACAGACAGACTTACAGACACTCACACACACACACACACACACACACACACACACACACACACACACAGACTTGGGAAGTCCATAAATGCATACCAAGTGTCTTTTCATCTTGTGATATGGGCGACTATTCCATAGGCTGTTGATTTCTGAATAATTATAAATAAACCCATACATATTCCCCCCGGTTCATATCTGCGTTGCGTCTCGAAACCGTCAACAGACATTCACCTCAAATGAGTATCTGCAATATGAGAATAGCAGTATCCTACTTCGTAAAAAAAAATATATATATCCTAGGAAGTTCTGTAACGGAGCAGAAAGCGCTCTACAAATGCAATGCAAGGACATGCAGTGCAGTATAAGTCTTAATGCTGTGTCAGCTGTCAGCCAGGAGATGGCACTATAGTTTACTTTTACCCAGACCGTAAACTTTTTCCCAGCCTGTCCCAACTCATTCTCACCCTTCCCACTGCGTATATACGCTTTTTTTTTGCCCTTCTCGTAAAGGCTTAGAGTTAGAAGAAAGCTCTTCCAAGGAGGTTGCATTCCAAAGAGAACCCCTTGAAGCCTCTGCTTCCCCTGTGGAATTCACTGCCACAAGGTGTGGGGATGGCCAGCTAACTTGGAAAGCTTGCAAAGGGGACTGGATGTATGTGTGCGGAACGAGAGCATCCGTCTTGGAGACGCAATGGTATCTCCAAATACCAATCTGGTGACTGTTTCATTAACAGGAAGTTCTGAGCAACAGGAAATTTCTTCTAATGGTCAGCCAAACTCTGTTCCCTGACATTTCCACCCCTCCTTGGTCACAAGCCAGCTGGACCTACCATGGTATTCAGCATCCACACAACCTCTCTTCCCACTATTTGGGAGGGACCAGGCAATTGCCAGAGCCTGCATCCCTTTAGGGCCTCTGCTGTGATTTTCCACAGCCTGCCTGCCTTCCTTCCTTCCTTCCTTCCTTCCTTCCTTCCTTCCTTCCTTCCTTCCTTCCTTCCTTCCTTCCTGTCTATCTCTTCCTTCCTTCCTTCCTTTCTTCCCTCCTGTCTATCTCTTCCTTCCTTCCTTCCTTCCTTCCTTCCTTCCTTCCTTCCTTCCTGTCTATCTCTTCCTTCCTTCCTTCCTTCCTTCCTTCCTTCCTTCCTGTCTATCTCTTCCTTCCTTCCTTCCTTCCTTCCTTCCTTCTTTCCTTCCTTCCTTCCTTCCTTCCTTCCTTCCTGTCTATCTCTTCCTTCCTTCCTTCCTTCCTTCCTTCCTTCCTTCCTGTCTATCTCTTCCTTCCTTCCTTCCTTTCTTCCCTCCTGTCTATCTCTTCTTCCTTCCTTCCTTCCTTCCTTCCTTCCTTCCTTCCTTCCTGTCTATCTCTTCCTTCCTTCCTTCCTTCCTTCCTTCCTTCCTTCCTTCCTTCCTTCCTGTCTATCTCTTCCTTCCTTCCTTCCTTCCTTCCTTCCTTCCTTCCTTCCTTCCTGTCTATCTCTTCCTTCCTTCCTTCCTTCCTTCCTTCCTTCCTGTCTATCTCTTCCTTCCTTCCTTCCTTCCTTCCTTCCTTCCTTCCTTCCTTCCTGTCTATCTCTTCCTTCCTTCCTTCCTTCCTTCCTTCCTTCCTTCCTTCCTTCCTTCCTTCCTTCCTTCCTTCCTTCCTTCCTTCCTTCCTTCCTTCCTTCCTTCCTTCCTTCCTTCCTGTCTATCTCTTCCTTCCTTCCTTCCTTCCTTCCTTCCTT
The DNA here is from genome assembly GCF_049901715.1 of Pseudonaja textilis. Lineage (NCBI taxonomy): Eukaryota > Metazoa > Chordata > Lepidosauria > Squamata > Elapidae > Pseudonaja > Pseudonaja textilis. The sequence continues at coordinate 4,101,403 of NC_142007.1, read as the reverse complement.
CCTTCCTTCCTTCCTTCCTTCCTTCCTTCCTTCCTTCCTTCCTTCCTTCCTTCCTTCCTTCCTTCCTTCCTTCTTTCCTTCCTGTCTATCTCTTCCTTCCTTCCTTCCTTCCTTCCTTCCTTCCTTCCTTCCTTCCTTCCTTCCTTCTTTTCTTTCTTTCTTTCTTTCTCTCTCTCTTTCTTTCTCTTCCTCTTTCTTTTTTCTTTCTCTTTCAGGCAGATCAGTCTTTCAAACATATTAACAACTTCATTTTATCCTTCTAATCACCTTATACCCAAAGACACAAAGGCAAAGTGAACAGGGGGAAGGATTTTGACACATTTTGGAAGAGGGATTCCCAAAAGGCACCTCTGCCCAACTTCCCAACATTTTGATCTGCCTGATTAGATGCAGGTTTAAGGACACAGCAGAAAAAGAAAACGGTTTAGAAAGGTAAAGGAAAAATTAAGCAATTTCTAGACAAGTTGCAAATTTCTTAAAAATATTCCACACATACACACGCACCCCTGATACGAAACCTGCTCATGGATATAGGGGGTATATTCACTATGTATGTTGGGTTTTAATTTCCATATTTTCCAGCAAGGAATTACTGAGGTAGGACAATCGTGTCTCTCTATTATATTCAAAATGGAAATGGGGATTTTAATGGTAGATGCCAAATGGCCTCTGAATGCTGCCATCTGTGAATCTAATCTATTCTGCTTCCCTCTGTGTGAACATTATAATAGAAATGCATATATATCCATGAGGCAGATGTGGTGTCCTATCTGTACGTTCACCAACTCAAAGCATCCAAAAGTATTGTCCCACAAACCTGGCATTAAAAATGTATGAATGAATTCTTTATTGGCCAAGTGTGTTTGGGCACACAAGGAATTTGTCTCGGTGCAAATGCTCTCAGTGTGCATAAAAGAAAAAAAATACACTCGTCAAGAGTCAAGAATCATAAGGTAGAACAATTAATAATAGTCCTAGGGTACAAGAAGCAATCAAATCATACTAGGAAACAGTCGATATAAATCGTAAGGATACAAGCAAGAAAGTCACAGTCATACAGTCACAAGTGGGAGGGGATTTGGTGATAAGGAGTGATGAGAAGATTAACAGTAATAGTAGTGCAGACTTTGTCAATAGTTGGACAGTGTTGAGGGAATTAATTTGTTTAGCAGAGTGATGGCGTTCGGGGAAAAAACGTCCTTGTGTCTAGTTGTTCTGGTGTGCAGGGCTCTAGAGCGTCGTTTTGAGGGAAGGAGTTGAAACAGTTTATGTCCAGGATGTGAGGGGTCTGTAGATATTTTCACAACCTTCTTTTTGACTCGTGCAGGATACAGGTCCTTGATTGAAGGCAGGTTGGTAGTCATTGTTTTTTCTGCAGTCCTAATTCTACATTCCAGATGTAGAAATACGCACCTTCCACCTGATAAAGCTTCGGTGGTAAATATTTGCTCCGACGTCTCCTGATGGACTTTAATCCCTGCTTGTATCATTTCCTCCGCCATCTAATGATGAAGGCTCAAATCCCATGATTGAATCGGTGGCAGAGGCGGAGGAAAACCATGGCCTCTCAGCATGGGGGTCCCTGGCTAGCTTGATCGCTTGAGCAAAGATCGGAAGAGGAGGGGGAAAAACGTCAATTCTTTCTGAGTTCCTAGAAGGAGGAGGAGGGAAAAGGCATGGGATGAGATCAAAGAGAGGTCGGCTACAGGAGGCTGGATTTTGACTGAAGGTGAGGAGAAGTGAATGACTCAAGAGGGCAATCAATATCAGACGTTTAGAAGCTTTTAAACCAAGACCGAAGAAAGAACTCGAGCAAATCTCTTAGGCTACCCTAAAACTCTTTAATAGTCTCCGTGAGTAGATGTTGAAGCCCCAGAGAATCAATTTCCCTAACCTAAAATGCACAGTTTTTCCTTCTCCCCTGCTATGCTGTGGCTGCGCGGTTTGCAAAGATTCTAGGAAAGTCTATGTGTTGCACCTTCTTTCCCAATCAAGTTTTTTTGATGATGATGAGGAGGAGGAAGGAAGAAGGAGGAAGGAGGAAGGAGGGAGGAGGAGGAGGAGGAGGAGAAGAAGAAGGAGAAGGAGAAGGAGAAGGAGAAGGAGGAGAAGGAGAAGGAGAAGGGAGAAGAAGGAGAAAGAGAAGGAGAAGGAGAAGAAGAAGAAGAAGAAGAAGAAGAAGAAGAAGAAGAAGAAGAAGAAGAAGAAGAAGAAGAAGAAGAAGAAGAAGAAGAAGAAGAAGAAGAAGAAGAAGAAGAAGAAGAAGAAGAAGAAGAAGACAACGACAAGGTATTTGTGATTTCAGCAGGGAGGACAGGAAGGAAGGAATACTTGAAAAAAAAATGAAATGAAATAAATGAAAATCATGCTCCTCGGATAATGGGTTGAGATGCACCTCTTCTAAAGGCCAGAAATGAAGTCAGCATCAGTCAATAATTGGAAAGCTGTAAAGGGCTTGGAAAAGGCCTGCTTTGTGGTTAGGCATGAAAAAACAACTAGATTTGGTCATTCCTGTAACTTCCAGGCTGGTTTTGAGGGGGATTAGTTTGGGTCTGCGTGGTTGGTGAAAGACATACACTTCTGAATCGAATTCAAGTGTGATTTGAAGATCAGAATTAAATGGGACCCCAAATATGTACATACAATCCAATTTTAGATCCAACCAGATGTAAGTTCTCCGTTTCACAAACAGATTCAACATTCCTCCTATTTTAAAGAAGATATATTTTGGAAGTTAGTTTGGAAATTTGGTCACCACACTATAAAAAAGAGGTTTTGAGACTCTAGAAAAAGTGCAGAGAAGAGCAACTAGGATGATGGGGGGACTGGAGGCTAAAACATACGACAGACGGTTGGGAAGAGAAGGACCAGGGGAGACATGAGAGCAGTCTTCTAGTATCTGAGGGGCTGCCCCAGAGAAGAGGGGGTTCAGGTTACTTTCCAAGGCACCCAAAGGCCAGACAAGGAATAATGGATGGAAACTGACCAAGGAGAGATTCAACCTGGAAATGAGGAGAAACTTTCTGACAGTGAGAACAATCAACCCATGGAACAGAAGTTGCCTTTGGAAGTTGTGGGAGCACCATCCCTTGAGACCTTCAAGAAGAGACTGCCATCTGTCAGAAATGGTGTAGGGTCTCCTACTTTGGTGAGGTTGGACTAGATGCTCTACAAGGTCCCTTCCAACTCTGTTAATCTGTCATCTGTCAACTACAAGTCCCCTCATCTTTAACCGAATTGGCAGGTACTACCTGGGCATTTGGAGGGCCATCCAGTCTCCATTTCAGTATAGACATCGTTACTAGAAATGCTGCTTGTGCTAAATTCAGTTTAAAACTTAAAAGTGGGTAAAATTTGGTTAAATATTATCCTGCCTGTCAGTGAAACCGGTCATCTCATGAGTTGAATGCATGCCTGGCTATCTGTTAGGGAAGCAGATTTTGGAGATTCTGAAAGTTGTCCACGCTTGGGCTTGATGACCTCTAAAACCCCATTCCACGTTTAAGAGTTTGGCTGGGCTCCCACCTTGCATGAATCACCGTGAAACCATCATGCCTTTGTCTGATTTAGCTTAATGCAATGCGCCAAGCCTATAAATCATAGTTTATGGTTCAGTGCAATGCGAGAAGCCAGCGAACAGCACATTACTCATTAGGCCGTGATTCTCCAAACCATCACTTAGCAAGACATGTCCTTTCTATCATTCCTCTTCTCGGCTTGACTTTGGTGATTAATAATATTTTCAACTTGCATCTTGGATGCCTCCCCTTTGCCCGTAACGTTCTGCAGTTTGTATGGGCAATTCCTCACCGCCCAGTCAGAGCTGAAGAAGCTTCTTGGATGAGTAGCCAAATGTCTTCAAAAGAAAAGAAAAAAAACAGAAAGTCCAATGGCCTCTTGAACCCTTTGAAAAGCCCCTTTGGGACAACCATGAGCTGGATGACTGAGAATCTCCATTGGCACGCACAAAGTGTGTTTGTGTATCTCTCTTATGCAAATTAACAAGACTTATGTCATCAAAATAGAGACCAGAGGTGGAATACAGCAGCTTCTGACCAGTTCTGAGGAACTGGTAGTAGAAATTTTGAGTTTGGAGAACCAGCAAATCCCACCTCTGACTGGAGATTTGACGGTATCCTCTCCTTGCCACATCCACCAAGCCATGCCCACAGAACCAGTAGTAACAAATTTTGAATCCCACCACTGATAGAGACACGGTGGCTCAGGGGTTAAGACGCTGTGTTTGTCGATCAGAAAGATCGGCGGTTCGGGCGGGTTCGAATCCCTAGCGCCGTGTAATGGAGTGAGCTCCCGTTCGTCATCCCAGCTTCTGCCAACCTAGCAGTTTGAAAGCATGTTAAAAAAAAATGCAACAGTAGGAAAAAGGAGAAAAATAGGGACTCCTTTGGTGGGAAGGGAACAGCGTTTCATGTGCCTTTGGCGTTTAATCCTGCTGGCCACATGACCACGGAGACGTCTTCGGACAGCGCTGGCTCTTCTGCTTTGTAACGGAGATGAGCACCGCCCCGCTAGAGCCGGAAACGACTAGCACGAAGGTGCGAGAGGAACTTTTTTACCTTTACCTTTATGTCCTTAATCAACTCCAATGCATTCAGTCCTGTTGATGGACTGGGAGAATTATTTTTTCCTTTGTTGCCGAATTGCAAAAAAATGTGTATCTGTGCGTGTGTATTCGTAGAAAGAGAAAAAAAAACCTTTTTTTTTAAAGCGCTGTAGTTTTATCGCTTCCCCTCTTTCCTGCCCCTTTCATGCTAATGGGAAAAGCAACGGTTACATTAAAGATTTGGCTAAATCTCAAGATTACGACTTCCCCCTTAAACTCTCTTTCTTCTCCTTGACGTTTGGCACCCATTAATCCTGATTTTGTGTATTTAAAGGAACAGCAGATTCACAGGTTAAAAATCCCACGAATTCCCCCACTGCGGAGGGCAATGGGAACGGGTTGGGGAGGCGGATACACAAAAAAATGGAAGAGAAGACCCCCCTCTCCTGCCAGGAGACCCTCTGCTGGGTTATTCAAAGCTTTGGAACCCCTTGCCAGCAAATGCACAGAGAGAAAAATGTTATGTATATGCCTCGAATCTTAATATCATCCCTTTTACTGGAAACGACTTTCCCAGAAACCCTGATGCCTTTTTTCAAGAGGAATCCGAAACTGGATTTTATTCTTTTGCGCAACCGCCCCCTGGTTTAACGTTTATGATGCCCACCAACCAAGTGGTGTTTTGCACATGAGATTAAATTCGGGGACCCAGGTGCAGAGGAGCTGAGGATAACATTGATGGTTAAAGCGTGCAAGCACCAACTCACTGTTCCTGTTCAGAGCCAGGCTTAGTCAAACTTTAATAAAACACAAGCGGAATTTAAAAAGAAAACCTTTTTTAATGCGACGCTGGGAATTACTTGCATATTCCCAGCCCAAACTCCTTAGACAGAGTTCCTCCAGATCAGAGCACGCTTCTCAGTGCTGTCAAATGCTGCCAAGAAACAGAAATCCAATTAAGGCTAATGTAAACCAACCCAAGAACCGAGAGAAAACGGACAAGAGTACGGAGCTTCACGAAGGACTCGGAGATTACTGAACTGCTTTGCTTCCTGCAAAGCTCTTCATCATGGAGGACTGACTTTTATCCCTTATGGGAGGGGCAATCCCCTCCCAGCCTTACTCTCAAGTCGCCCCTTCTGTTTGAGCTGCTGTCGCCTTCTAGCAGCTCTGCGCATACGCGCACTGAGAACAGGCTCCCCTCGTTCCTCTGCCTTGCTGCTGCCAGACTCCCAAGGCTCCAGAGGCAGCACCCCCTTCCCAGATGGTTCTGGCAGCATCCCTCCATCGGATGCAGAACCCGCGTCTGAGTCCTCCCCAGACTCCCTGACTGGTTCCCTTTCTTCCTCACTGTCCGATACCTCTACCATCCGTACCAGCTCCCGGCGAACCACAACACTTCCAGCACAAAATTGTTCATTTCCGAGGCCTGGCCTTTCCATGTAGGGCTCTATCCACCTGAGGGAGATGGACAATGAAGACAAACAGGAAATGTAAAGAAATCTTCCAATCCTCTTTTTTTTGGGTAGGCAAAACAGGTTTCTTGCAAAGAGCATGCGGTCTTTGGTTTTAGACATCTGGCCGTATTTCCCCCCACCACCACCTAAATAATTGATCGGACTTCTGAGAATCTCCCGATTTCCCCCAGCCTGTTATTCTTCAATCTGCAGGCGATTCACAGCCCCCCGCCATTCATCAGGGGTTCAGCAGGCGGTCAGAAACACTTGATGTTACCGATGGTCTTGTGGTTGCTGTGCTGTGGCACGTTTGACCATTAAGATCTGTAAATCGGGGTTAAGAACTCAGTGGATTGTGTGAATCAAGCCACTACAGCCTGTGCGCTGGATTAGGAGTGGAACGAGCCACGGTTAACCACAGGATGTGAAACTATGCAAGACGGATCAGTGGCCAGCTGACTCTTAGCTGTTCCCATTTGAGATATTTCCCATTTTTCTTCCTGGCGAAGAATCTCAGCAAAAGGACTCAAGTCCAGTGGTTTGTAGAAACGGTTAATGGAGAGTCTAAATGTCCCCTCTATCAAATCTCTTGCTGCATGTCTCTAAAATAGGATCCATGAAGGAATTTCAGGATTGGTCTATGGAGTTTCTCAGTCATCCAGGTCATAACTGTGACAAAGATGCTTTTTTTTTTTTCCTTCCCCCGAAAGTTAACTGGACTATTTTGAGGAAGGTGTTATGCACTATAAAAAGATGTTGAGACTCTAGAAAAAAGTGCAGAGAAGAGCAACTAGGATGATGAGGGGACTGGAGGCTAAAACATACGATGGACGGATGCAGGAACTGGGCTTGGCTAGTCTAGGGAAGAGAAGGACCAGGGGAGACAGGAGAGCAGCCTTCCAATATTTGAGGGGCTGCCCCAGAGGGGAGGAAGGGGTCAAGTTATTTTCCCAAGGCCCTCGAAAGCCAGAGAAGGAACAATGGATAGAAACTGACCAAGGAGAGATTCAACTTGGAAATAAGGAGAAACTTTCTGACAGTGAGAACAATCAACCCATGAAAGAGAAGTTGCCTTTGGAGGTTGTAGGAGCTTCATCACTTGAAGCTTTCAAGAAGAGTTTGGACTCCCATCTGTCAGAAATGGTGTAGGGTCTCCTGCTTGGCAGGGGGTTGGACTAGATGACCTACAAGGTCCCTTCCAACTCTTATTATCTGTTATCTGCTTCTCATCCAATAAGTTTCTTCAGTTCTGAATTGAAAAAGCTTCTTGGATGAGAAGCAAAACGTTTTCCTCAAGGGGGAAAAAAAAAGGACCTTTGAGACAATTTCAGGGTTCTCTTTACAATTCTGAAATTAAAAAATAATAATGCGGTGCCAATCAGTCTCCCAGGGCATCTTCTCCTTTTCTTTTGAAATATTATTTTATTGACCTTTCCTATTTTAAAGTTCATGACATATGATTCCTCCATTTTCTTCCAGCACCCTTGCTTTTCCCCCTGGTGATCTCAATTATTTTTCTGTGGCTTTCCGGTGTCTCTTGCGTTCTTCCACCGGAGGAATTACAAAAATCCATTTTGTACAACTGCGGCAGAGAAAATAAGGTGGGGGAGAGGGCAGGAAATATTTTTATTTCACTGTTATTAGCCCCTGACAGTGTAACTAACTTTCCTATCTTAAAAAAAGATAGATTGCCCAATGAAGCATTTTTACTTCTCTCAATTAATCCCGACCATAATGCTAATAAATCTGGCAGGAGCTCTTAATTAAATACAGCCAGCCTTGGGCACCTACGGGCTGTCAAGAGAAGTGGAGAGAAATATTTTCTTCTTAGGAGCTGTGGAAGACGGATGTGTCCATGATGGAGAGATTTCTCGAAGGAAGAGATGAATGTCAAATGTAAACCTTTCTGGGGGGGTTTTTCCCCCCCCAGAGTACATTTATTTTTTTATTCCATTCTCATTTGGGTACCTGTTACGATGGCAATTGCATTATAGTGAGGCATTAATTCCGGTGCAATTTTAAAATGAGATTTGAAAACAGAGAATCTGAACAGTAACAGTATATATAGCAGAGTTGGAAGGGACGTTGAAGGTCTTCTAGTCTAACCCCCTGCTTAGGCAGGAAAACCCTACACCACTTCAGACAAATGGTTGTCCGCTCTCTTCTTAAAAACTTCCAGTGGTGGAGCACCCACAATTTCTGAAGGCAACTCTTTCCACTGGTTAGTTGTTTTCACTGTCTGGAAATTTCTCCTTAGTTCTAGGTTGCTTGGTTAGTTACCATCCGTTGTTTCTCTTCTTGCCTTCTGGTGCTTTGGAAAATAGTTCGACACACACACACACACACACCCTCCTCTTTGTGGGAACATGTCACCTCTTCTTTTCACTATATGTCCTTCTTTTCGTTAAACTGGACACGCCCAATTCCTGCCACGGTGTTTTTTATATGTTTCTCTGACCCCTCAACCCACTTAAACTGAGAAATGTATTCCAGCTTTTTCAGATTTGGTAGAACCCATGGATAGACGTTGTCATCGGTCATGGAGAGTTTTGTGGTTTTTCCTGCCTCGAAAATGACATTAAAGTGCAATGATAACTACAGCAATACTGGCGTGGATTAGATATGGCCTGTAAATGACAAGTTTATGGCATTGTGTGAATCCAGCCAGTTGGGATTTAGGATTCAAAATTTGCAGGCTGGTGTCTTCTTTGAACAAAAGCCATGTCATCGGGGCTGAGGTTCTACCGGTTCGGACTGGTTCTATCGAACTGGTTGTTACGGTTCTGCACAGTTTGGAGAACTGGCAAACCGTGCCCCTGGCTGGCCCCGCCCCTCTCCACCCGCCATGCCCCTCCCCGCCCAGTCTGTCCTTATGGCGCATGCCCGCCATCGCTGACCGCATTCTGCCCCACCCAGTCACTCCTTAAGGTATTTCTTTCTTTCTTTTTCGATCAGCCGTGCCAGGATTCTCCTCGCTGTCCTACTGCTTCGCCCAGGGGGCTTCCCTAAGGCCCAGGAGACCCCCAAAACAGAATGTTCTGGGGTGATGCTGGGAAAAAAAAGAAGCCATGGCCACCCAGTTACATGTCCACGCCCACGCCCACCTAGCCACGCCCATGGAACCGGTTGTTAAAAAAATTGAATCCCACCCCTGCATGTAATAATTCTTCTTAGATGGATCCAAGCATTCCAGCTATATCCAAGACGAGCCGGTCAACGTCCTTGAATCTCGCTGTATTGCCGAGATAGACTGCCTCTAAGTAGGGAGGATCTGTGACTTACAGTAAGGTATAAGCTGCTCTTCCCCGCCCCCAAAGCTATGATGCACAGAAAAAGCCCAGACAGCCATGAAGGAGGTAAATTCCAAGAGAACTGTACCAGGAAATAATAAAAACAATGTTTGAAATATTGCTCATCTTTTTTAAAAAAATATGTGACAAGAGTGAAAATAGCTTTAAAATGATCGGGGAGGGGCGTAAAAAGCAGAGAGCAAAAGAAAGTTTATCCTTGGAGCTTTTTAGCTAGGACAAAAAATGGGGACGAAGAAGATGTGGGGAACAACGAGGCATGGTGTGAGGAACGTGTCCAACTTATTGGAGGTTAAGGAAGGAAGATAATTATCTAAACTCTTAACTATTATCTCTAAACTCCGTCACCTGACAAATTTCCACATTGTCTGCTTCTTGGAGGACTCTATTCAGGGCACGAGATCACCCCGTTTTCCTTCCATCGTTTGGAACACATGGAAGCTGTTCAATAGAGACTCCGTTCAGCTCGGACACTTGAGCGATTCGGCCCTCCTTTTCCTTTCGTGGTTTTGTGTGTGGAGATGGAAGCACAGCGAGGCTGCCGAAGACGCCGAGAACTTATGGAGGCTCCTTAAAAAGGAGGCCTTCAAACCAGGAGACCTGAGTCTAAGAAAGAGAAGGTGACATGATAGCAGCCTTCCAAGATCTGAGGGGCTGCCACAGAGGAGAGCGGTCCGCCAATTTCTCCCAAGCGCCAAGAAGGCCAGACAAGAAACAACGGGTGGAAACGAATCAAGGAGAGAAGCAACCTCGAATTAAAAAGAATTATTATTTTTTTTTGACAGTTAGAACAATTAACCAGTGGAATGGTTGGCCTTGCGAAGTTGTGGGAGCTCCAACAGTGGAGGTTTTAAAGAAGAGATTGGACAGCCGTTTGTCCAGAATAGAATAAGGATTTCTGCCTTAAACAGGAGGTTGGGCTAGAAGACTCTGTTATTTTATTTTAAACAGGGACAGAAGCATCACCCTGCATCACCAGGAGCGAGGAACAATTCCAACAATGGAGTTTATTCGTGCATTATTATACATTGGAGCTTTTCAGGGACATCAAAGAACAATTCTCCCCTTCTTCTCCCCACCCCTCCTCTTCCTATGTGTAATTCGTAAGCAATGCCCCCTCTGAGCAACGGCAAGGATTACCCCTTGCCAAGTTGTCCACCTTCTTGAAGACTTCAGGATGTGGTTTGAACACCTCATCGGCCAAACCTGAACGTCTGCCCCCACCTCATAGCCTTGGTCCATTCCTCCAGGCTGACTCAAGAATGACACAGAAGCCCCTTCCCTCCAAGTATTTCCTTCAGAACTTCTGGGGTGTGGCCTCTTTCTTCCAGCAGATATGGCTTCTGGAGGATATCAATAATAATGCTCAGAAAGGTTGGTCCTAATGGAAAATGTCTCTGGAAAACAGCGCTCTGTCATGGTTGCCTTTCCCTGTCATTTCCTGAGCAGCAACAAGGAAGTAGCTCACTATTGCTGTCTTCTCAGTTTTTTCTTCCGCTCCACAGGCTAGTTTACAGCTCTGGCATCACCTGGTGGTCTCCCATCCTAAGGGCAACCTGGGCTGCTGTAAAGATCGGAGTGCACCGAAGAAAGGAAACAGAAGTCTATGTACGAGATAGGACAGTTATCTCTCTTGGGCTTTGAATTACTCACCCGTTCCCAAAACTTCAGGGAAATCTTTTTTTCTCAGCATTCCATCTCTTGGCTTGGAAGGAATGTAAAGAATTAGGGATCTTTTAACTAGCTGGACCATCTAATCCACTAAACAAGAAGCATAAATTGTCAGAAATAATGTGCTTTGGCTGTATCTTGTTTTACCAACCCAAGATTTAAGCTAGCCTCTTCTGAAAGAAACAAGCACCCATCATCCTTATCCAGCTGGGCCATTAATGAGAATTGCAGTCGGGTAGACGTGAAGGACCCAGATAAAGGAAGCATGTTGTCAAAAATGTGAATAATAACAATAATGAACACCCCCAAAAGAGGGTGAACTGGACCCAAACACTTTTTTTTGGTGGAGGAGGAAATCCAGTGCATCCCTGCGGCCTCAATTGAGAAAACAAAGGGGATTATCTCTCTACTGGTTTGGCAACTATACACATCATCTTCTGGCTAACATTCCCTCTTTTCCTTCCTTCAGAACATATTCCAGCTCCCGCCGGGCTCCCATTAATAAATTTAGTTATCCGAAAATCATTATCCAAGCAGGCGGGATCGGATGGGAGGAATGGGCCTCTAGGGAGTTGGGAGTGTTGCAAGCAAAATGTCCAATGTCAATGACAAGAGGCTGGATTTTAAACAGATAAAAGTGTGCCGTAGAAGGAAACGGTGCCTCTGTTTGGACCCAGCGCAAATATTTCCTCCAAGACATGAGCTTGATTTAAACAAGACAACTGCGCTGGGAAAATCTTTTTTAATTGTTTAGTCATCTGGGATAACTCTACAAGGGTATTGACAAATTGGCTGGCTTGATGGTTGACAGATATCCCCAAGCTGTTTTAAGAGCTTTATAGAGTGTAAACACCAGGAGCTTGAACCAAAAGAGAGAGAGAGAGAGAGAGAGAGAGAGAGAGAGAGAAGGCCCCTGTGTTACTTTAATCACAGAACTGCAAATAAACCGATAATCTGAACAGAGAAATGGGATCTCTTCTTCCGGTACTCAAAGCAGACAATGTAGCTTTGTGCGCAGCTTATTTCAGACTACAATTCCCTTCGTCCCCTGCCTCCACTAGGCCTGATGGAAGCTGCTGTCCCAAACATTTGGAAGAAATCAAATGGTTCGTCTTTTAGGCAGATTTCACGACAGAGTCAGCCCCACGGAACGCAGCGGGACTTCAGGGTAGGGGGAAAAGAACGAACTTCCTGTCGATTGAGAAAACGGGGAATCTACCGGTTACAGAATAACAGAGTTGGAAGGGACCTTGGAGGTCTTCTAGACCAGCCCCGTTCAAGCAGGAAACCCTGTACCATTTCAGACAATCTTTTCTTTAAAAATCTCCAGTGTTGGAGCATCCAAAACTTCTAGATGCAAGCTGTTCCACTGGTTAATTGTTCTTGCTGTCAAGAAGTTTCTCCTTCGTTCTAGGTTGCTTTCTCTCCTTGCTTAGTTTCCACCCGTTGCTTTGGAGAATAGGTTGACTCCCTCTTCTTTGTGTCAGCCCCTAAAATATTGGAACCCTAGTAACCTGTCCACCTTCGACCTTGTTTTCATTAAACCAGACATTCCCAATTGCATTCTATGTTTTAGTCTCCAGTCCCCTAATCATCTTTGTTGCTCTTCTCTGCACTGTTTCCAAAGTCTCAACATATTTTTAATGAAATAACACGTTACATCTTTAAAAAAATAAAAGATAACCCTCATCTTTTTTTCCCCCGGAACCCAAATTTACCTCAGGCATACCAGACGCCAGAAACTTCAGAAGGTTTTGTGTGTGCGTGCAACACATCAAATATCACTCAACCTGCCACTCAGAATGAAGACCTTCCAGCAAGGCAGCTTGCAAATTAAAGTATTTTATTTTCAAACGATTACAAAGGGCCATGTGAACCCAGGCCCAGGATGTGGAATGAAACAAGGAGCAGTAAGAAAAAGAATTCAAATAATTGCAAGTCCTGATTTGCATACGGAAAACAAAAAACAAAAAAAACCCAGAAAGCTATATAACTAAGACTCCCTTAAAAATCTAGCATTTTCTATGCCGCGGTTGCTCCAAGGAGCCTCCAGATTTAACCCAAAGGATGAGTTAACCCACTTTCTGGAAATCCAAAAAGCAATGAATCACAAACTAATTAAAAAGGCTGGATTAGCATACACATCTAAACCATACACAAAACCCGGATAAAAAATTAATGAGGTTAATGTGTTATCAGATGGAATCTTCCACTTTAACCATACTGTGCAAACATCTTCAGGTATTCAGAAAAGCACCTTCTCTGAACTTGTTGGCCCACAACTGAAAAATCAATGTTGGTTTATGTTGGAATTACATATTATGTGAGCCTAATCTCTCTAGTGCTCTGTATAAATTGAATACATTGGCGAAGGAATCAGAATACAGAATTGCCAACGTTGGCTTCCCCCAACATATTCAGTCCTCATTTGTGGCTTAAGAGTTTTTTTTTGCATGAATCTGTGGTTTATATACATGGTTTATATATGATGGCATGTGTGGCATGAACCCAGTTAATGGGCTTCTTTAAGCCAGAGTTAAAATGAACCATCCCGTCTTGCAATGTGGCCATCTGGTCGATTTGGTCCAACTGTGTAAAAGAGAAACTTGACTTTTGGGTAGTGGGCCCTGCTGGCATTCCTGAAGTGTGTTGTGGACATTTTTGCAAAATGGCAACTATTTATCCAAGACCCCAGCAGGGTAGGATTTGGGCTTAGAGTGATTAAGGGAGAGAGGGAGGGAAGGAAGGAAGGAAAACTGGAGTTTGGGGAGGAAGTGAGGGAGGGAGGAAGCAAGCAAGGAAGGAAGGAAGGAAGGAAGGAAGGGAGGAAGGAAGGGAGGGAGGGAGGGAATAACCAAGGATAAATGGAGAAGTCTTTATCGCCAGCAGGGGAAATGGACAGTCCAGTGGCAATAAGGCATGGCGAGGTCAGTGGGGGTCTCCAAAGATGGACTTCCGGTTCTTCCTGGATTACTTTAGTCAGCCATCTTGGGTCCAAAGTTTTACGTTGAGTTCCTCCCTACAACGCACAATTCAAAACTCATATCGGATTTGGCCCGGAGCGAAGGAAAAAGCAGAGGGCCTCCCCCCAGTGGCACCGTTTTCTTTGCTGGGTTGAACTGGGTAAAATGCTTTGCTTTGTGCGTGTTGCTTTTTTCTTTCTTCCTTTTTTTTTTTTGCTTCTTCAACTATAACCGCCGCCTCTCTTCCTTTTTTAATCTCCAATTTCCTTTTGCTGCGTTCTCTCTCTTTCCCTTTCATCGCTGCCCCTTTGATGACTATTTTTGCACAAGGCTCGTGTGTGTTTTGACTGCGTGCATTTCCAACTCCAATCTCGGGACTGGTGCGAAGAGAGAAGAGAACCCCTATCTATGCTTTCCAATTTACACCCCCCCCTCCATCACTGGTGGAACAACCTCTCAAGGGCAGAGAAGGGACTCCACTGAGTTTGGGGTGTTCCCCCCCTGCATAAGTCCTGGGTACCCCAGGAAATATCCTCAAGGCAGGAGATTCTGCAGGGAAGGAGAGAAAGGACCATGAAGCCAACCATCCAAGTTTTCACCCTTATTGATTTAGCCCTTCCCACCGGCCTTTCAAACCACAAACTAACCACGCCCGTCCTAAGTCTCAGCCGGGTTTCCAAACTACCCACGCAAGCCCCGCATCCGTCCCGATCCCTCGCGGGGGACGGGGGGTGGGGGGAAAGCTACTAAAGGCTGCAGCGAGTCCCCGAGACGATTCTGGAGTCCATGCAGGCAGGGCGATCGGTTCAATCTCTCTCTTTCTCTGCTTTGCCCCCGTGGACACGCGCCTCCACTCCCCCGCGTGGGTGCAAGGAGCAGAGGAGCGGCGGCCGTTCGCCTCAGGAGACGCCGCCCATCCGTCCTAAAAAAAGGGGGAGCCCCGAGGTTGTGTGTCTCCCCCCTTGGGGGAGCTTCCCTCCCCACCCCCACCCAGCAGTCGATCCTTAAAGAGAGACCTTTGGGGCGCTTAAGAGACCCCCTCCCCCCCACCCCCGTCCAGCAGTCGATCCTTAAGAGAGACCCTTGGGGGCGCTTTCCCCCCGCCCAGCAGTCGATCCTTAAAGAGAGACCCTTGGGGGCGCTTCCCCTCCCCACCCCGTCCAGCAGTCGATCCTTAAGAGAGACCCTTGGGGGCGCTTCCCCCCCCGCCCAGCAGTCGATCCTTAAAGAGAGACCCTTGGGGGCGCTTTCTCCCCCGCCCAGCAGTCGATCCCAAAGAGAGACCCTTGGGGGCGCTTCCCCTCCCCACCCAGCAGTCGATCCTTGCAGCGGGACCCTTGGGGGCGCTTCTCCCCTCCCCACCCCCGCCCAGCAGTCGATCCTTTGCAGCGGGCAGCGGGACGCCTCCTCCTCCTCTTCCTCCTCCTCCTCCTCTCCGCCCAGGCAGCGCCGTCCGCTGCCGCCTTTCTCGCCCGCCCTCCGGAGCGCTGCACCTTGGCAAGTCACATCACGCGCGCGCGGCGGCGGCGGCGTCGCGGTTAGCCATTAACCGGAGCGGAGTCGGTGCCAGCGGCGGACAGGGGCGGTCTCTGCCGGAGTTCCCCTCCCCAAAGCCCGCCTCTCTCTTTCTCTCTCTCTCTCTCTCTCCCAGTCTCCCCTCCCCGCGGCTGCAGAGGCGGGCAGCGGAGCCCCGGCTTTCTTTCTCTCTCTCTCTTTCCTCCCTTCCTCCTCCTCCTCCTCCTCCTCCTGCCGGCTCGCCGCCCTCCCCCCCCTCCCCTCTTCTCAGCCATTCAGATCGCCCGCGAATTGCTTCCCCCCGCCACCAACCCGCCTCCGGAGCCCTTTTCTCTGCCCCTGGCCGAAGGAAGAAGCGGCCAGCTTGAGCCGAGAAAGGGACGGAGCTCGGGCCGGCCACGCCACCTCCTCCCCGTCGCGTTTTTTTTCTTCTCCGCCTCCCTTCCCTCCCCGGCCGCACTTCTCTCTCTCTCTCTCTGTGTGTCTCTTTCTTTCTTTCTCTCTCTCTCTCTCTCCCCTTTTTCCCCGCGCGCCTCGCAACTTAGGATCGCCGCGGGGGAAGGCGCGCCAAGGCCGGCCGCCCTCGGGAAACGCGGGGACCAACAACTCCGGGCTTCGCCTCGGGCGGCTCTCCAGCCCGGGGGGGTCTATTGTGCCGCGATGCGGCGGGCGAAGGGATCCCCCGGATCGCCCCCCGCCGCCGCCGCCGCCGCCGCCGCCGCCGGCCTGCCTCCTCCTCCTCCGCCTCTCCTGCTCTCGTCGCTGCTGCTGTTGCTGCTGCTGCTGGCATCGTGGCCGGCCCGTTGCAGCCGAAGCTGTCCGGAGAAAGAGCTGGAGCGACGGGAGGAAGAAGCCAACGTCGTCCTCACCGGCACGGTGGAGGAAATCTTCAACGTCGACCCGGTGCATCAGACCTATTCGTGCAAGGTGAGGCTGGGCAGCGGATGATGGGTTTTTGTGGGGGGTTGGGAGGACACAGGAGAGAGAGAGAGAGAGAGAGAGAGAGAGAGAGCAGCTCCCCACGCACGCGCACACCCGCGGTGGGAAATTTTGGGGAGGGGGGCTTCCTTCTCCGTCCGAACTTTACTCGCTGGGGGAACGGGGCGATCCCACGGCCTCACTTGTTGCTTCCCCATCTCCCCCCCATTTCCCCCCTCCCCAGGTCTCTGGTTAGGAGAAGAAAAAAATAGAAGCGAAAACAGCCTTGGTGCTTTTATCTTGTTTTGCTAAAGGCTCTCTTTGCGCCCAGGATGTCACAGGATTTATTATTATTATTATTATTATTATTATTATTATTATTATTATTATTATTATTATTATTATTATTATTATTTGGTGCAGGACCAGGCTAGTTGGGAGGAAGTGCTTTTTTCTTTCTTCCTTCCAGGCTGAGTTTATCTCTCTTCCCTTTCCCCGCCCCGCCCCCTGCCCTCCGCCCCCTTTTCCCTGCGTGGGAGCGTCTCTCGTGGAACTGGCCGGAGGCTGAGGGTGCGATCCGGGACTGGGGAAAAAATAAATAAATGAATGGGACTCCTTTTTAGAAGGACATCTCCCCATAAAATAGGGAATAACACCACCCACCCACCCCCGGTTTTATGCGCCGAATGAGCAGTCTGGCCTTTGCGATGCAAAAGGGTGACCCCATTTTATCTTAAAACTGGCTGCTAATAAAATGTGCTTGGACCCCCACTCTCCCCCAAAATTAAAACCTATCTCCCTTCCACCACGAGTCAAGCAGGACGTTTGGGGAGCAAACTTCCACCTTGTTACTCTTAAAGATGCATTCTAGGGACTTTAAAAAAAAAAAAAGTTTTCTTTTAAACTCTCAGCCACACACAAAAAAACCAGGCACTTGTTCCTCTTTCTTTACTGTGTGTGTGTCAGATTGTGATTCTTTCAGCTTCCGTGGGAGGAAGAAATGGATGGATAAATACCCCCCTAATAATAACACAATTGATAATTGCCTGAGAATAAGTCTAATTAAATACAGCAAAAGATCCCTTCCAAGCTGAAGTCCTCGGTTTACACTTTGCACTAAGCCTGGGTGTGTTTTAACTCTGGGTTTTTTTTTTTTAAATAAACCAGATTTGTGGGGTGAGATATAAACCATGCATGCCTGTGGGAGCTCGCCAGCAAAGCGGGACAGTGGTGTTGGTGCCGTATGAAGGACTGGCCGGGGCATTCTGGGAATTGAAGTCCACATAATGTAAAGCTGCCGAGATTGGCAGCTGTTGGCTTAAAGATTCCGCAGCATCATTTAAGAGTTCTTTTAATTACATCCTTGTCCTGAAGTAACATGAGGATGAGGGTAAAAGAAACTCGGTTTTAAGTAGAATCTTTACAGGGGGTTGGGTGGGAAACTTGTGAACAGAAGCATATCCTTCTTCAGAAGAACAGAATTTGCGAGCTAGAAATGTCTTGGCGAATACTATTGCATTGAAGACCAGGATAAGTTTCTAAGCAGATGTACTGAGCAATTTGCTAGTGGAAGAATTTAATGGATCTGTGAATCCCTTAGCTCCCTGCAGAAATAGATCCCTGTTTTTCCTCTTAACAAGGACACCTGGTAAAGGGATGCAAGCTTTTCTTTATCTACACAAACGTTCTGGTCAAATGCTCTCAAATAATGAAACGTCATCTTTCCATGATTTTAGATGTTCAGGGAACATACCTGACTCAAGAGAGAAAGAGTTCTCTCTCTGTTCTCGTGTTTGTGTGCGTGATACATTTTTTTTCTAAACGCAAGTACAGAAATATATTTATTGCTTGCACAATTTAGAATCCTGCATAATTTGGTTTTTGAGTCAGCGAGGGAGGAGGGGAGAGAAATCCTGTATGCAAAGCATACAGCTCTCCCCGCTTCTAGAAGATGTTTATCTAAAGTTTATCCCCTGTCACGGCATGATCTTCTGGGTTATTCCATTAAGAGAAAGGAACATTCCTAGAGGAGACCGACTACCCATTTGGACAGGAGTTGCTGTCTGTAGAAGAGTAGCGGTGAAGACAAGACTCCGTGCATGGATTCCTCTCCAGGAATAATTCTCAAGCTGTAAGGAAAGGAATCGAGCAAATTACAGGGATTGAACAGGAATAAGAACAGAATAGAATAAAGAACAGAGTAGAGAATGGAAGAGAATAAGGAAGAGAATAAAATAGAATAAAGAATAGGAATAGAATAGAATAGAATAGAATAGAATAGAATAGAATAGAATAGAATAGAATAAGGAATAGGAATAAGAAAAGAATAGAATAAAGAATAGAGTAGAGAATGGAAGAGAATAAGGAAGAGAATAAAATAGAATAAAGAATAGGAATAGAATAGAATAGAATAAGGAATAGGAATAAGAAAAGAATAGAATAAAGAATAGAGTAGAGAATGGAATAGAATAAGGAATAGAATAGAATAGAATAGAATGGAGAGGAGAGGAGAGGATTCTGTATAGAATTCTTTATTGTCCAAGTGTGATTGGACACACTTCAGCTGGAATTCAGTGGCAGAACTAACTATTGGCAGTCCTCGACCTAACACCAGTTTGTTTAGTGACCAAAGCCACAACAGCGCCGGGAAAAAAGGTGACTTATGACCGTTTTTCACACTTGCGACCTTAGTAGCAGCCCCACGGTCATGGGATCCAAAATTCAAGCTGCTTGGCAACTGGTTCATACTTACGACCGTTGCTGCGTCCCAAGGTCACGCGATCCCCTTTTGCGACGACCTGGCAAGCAACGTCAAACGGGGAAGCCAAATTCACTTTAACAAACCGTGTTACTGAGTTATCCACCGCAGGGATTCACTTAACAGGAAAGGTCAATAACATGGAGCAAAACTCACTTAGCAAATGTCTCACTTAACAACTGAAATGTTGGGCTCCCCTGTGGTCGTAAGTCAAGGACTACCTGTCTCGTCCCTGATTTTATGCCATTTGGGTTGAACCCAACTGGTGAATATTGGCTGCATCTTCAGTTGCACCGTTATTCCCACAAATCTTTTTTAATCTCCCTTCAGTGCCAACTCAGTTCTAAGATTAATTTGGGTGGCACTCATGAATGTCTATTTGATTATAGGTACTTTTAAAAACTTTTTTTTTAAAAAAAAACCCGTTTGGACATAATTCCATTTTTAAGACAAGGACATATGCTTCTCGTTGGGTTTAAATGGTCCGCCGGTGCATAATTATGTATTTTTAGACGGCAAAAAAGGAGAGGCGATCGCTTGCAAAGGCTTTGAAAAAAATTGCTGCCGAGGAAACCCCAACCTCAAACATCTGTACGATACAGCAAGCTGCTTTTTACACATTCTGCTTGGGAAAGTTTCAAAGCCACCCATTGGAATCAAATCTCTAAATAGTTGCTGCCTATTGTTTGATTCTAAAATCACCTCCCACCTATGAATTCCCGCCTCTCCTTCTGCTAAACCTGGCTGATTTTAAAACAAACAAACCAGACTGAAGTGCCAGCTAGATGTTTTCCAATCTATATTGCCACATATTTCTCCAAAATATTTTCATTAGTTACAGCTTGTCCACGGGGAACAGGGGAGAGAAAATTTGGTACAGGTAAGTCCTTGGATGTAAGGCCACAATTCCTGCCCCATTTTACGACCATTCTAGCCACAGTTGTTAAGTGACTCATAAGTGATTACCATGGTTGCTAAGGAAATATAGCTTCCCTGTTAATTTGGCTTGTCCGAAGGTTGCAAAAGGGAACCTTGTGACTGTCATAAATACAAGCCAGTTGCCAAGTGTGTTTGAATTTGGATCACGTGATGGTGATCCAACGGTCATAAGTGTGAAAAACAGCCATAAGTGACTAAACTTAAGAATTCAGTCTACCTCACAGGGCTGGCTCAAAGGACAGACTTGTAACTTTTAGGCTGACTGATCTGAAACTTAAAATATGTGGGATGCCTCAAACTGATTTTCACTGTGTTAAGTCCCAGTTCCCCTCTCCTCTAGGATCCCAAGATAACAGATGACAGGATCCCAAGATAAGAAAATGCAGCTTAGAGAAGAAACCTTAAAACAGCCATGGATTGCTTCCTGCCACTCATTTCCCAGACAACTGATTAACCATTGAGGGGAAAAAAACAAAAGGATTAAGATTTGAGAGATGGCGACGGGGCTAATCTTTTTCTCCTTTGGTTGGTGGGACAAGTCCTGGAAATGGTGCTTTTTTGCTTTTCAGCTAAATTTGCTCTTCTGACTCAGAAGCTAAAAAATGGGCCGAGAAAGTATCGTTTTAAGTCGCACAAGGTTTTGGGGTCTAGCCAACTAAAAGAGCGGCATGTGCTATTAACGGGACAGTATTCTTTGCCCCTTTTTATTCTCGGCCCATCGGAAGCCGTGCCCAACAGTTGCTCCATTTCCCTAGAATTGTTTAGTTGCAGGGGGTCCCACAAGGATGACCTAGTCAACCCTTGCCTTGGTCTGGCCAGGCTAGCAATATCTCACTTGATTTTGTTTTTAAAAAAAAGGAAATTAAATTAAAAACAACAACCATCCCATCCCCCCAAAACCCAAAATTTAATGAAAAGGAAAGGTCAGCCTGTTTTGACTAGTTAGACACCTTCCAAGATTTCTGCAATAATTTTAAGGTAAAGTCACCAACGGGAGTTTGTTTATTTCCATTTATTTTATTTATTTGTTAGATTTGTATTGCCGCCTATTCGCCAAGGCGGCTTACAACGTATAAAACCACAACTTCAAACAATCCAACTCTTCAAGGTCAGGTCTACAAGGGTGTATTACAATCCCGCAGGGATGCGGCAGGCTCAGTGGCTAAGAGGCTGAGCTTGTTGATCAGAAAGGTTGGCAGTTCAACGGTTCGAATCCCTAGTGCCACGGAACGGAGCGAGCTCCCGTTAACTGGTTCCAGCTTCTGCCAACCTAGCAGTTCGAAAGCATGTAACAAAACAAAGGCAAGTAGAAAAATAGGGACCCCTTTGGTGGGAAGGGAACAGCGTTCCGTGGCGCCTTCGGGGTTTAATCCTACTGGTCACATGACCACGTAGATGTCTTTGGACAGCGCTGGCTCTTCTTCGGCTTTGCGACGGAGATGAGTTAGTGCCCGCTAGAGCCGGAAACGACTAGCATGGATGGGCAAGGGGAACCTTTTACCTTTACCTTATTACAATCTCTGCTTTTTTTTTTTCAATCAGTCTTCAGTTCAATTCCGTTCAGGCTTTAATTGAATCTTCAGCTACAAAGGTTTTTCAACCCCCAATATGGCAGAAATCCAACCACCGCCGCAGTACGTAAACCATAGTTTGATGCCTGGGGATGTTGTATGAACACCCGCCCCCAGCGGTGGCTTACTTGACAAGCTGTGTTTGAACAGCCTCTCTGAGAGAATCCTATGGTTTATATGCCTTAACTGTCTGAAGTTGCCTTACAAGACGGTGGTTTTTTTCTGGTGTTTTAATTTCCCTGAGTAGTTCTGCACCCCATCCAGCAATACAGGCACCATAACAGTGTGAAACGAAACAATAATGCAAATAAACGTGCCCAGGCTTTCATTAGCAGTCTGCCAAGGAAACCATCTTAGAAAGGATGCCCCCCCAAACTCTTTTCTTTTTTAAAGGGAGACCCCCCCTCCAATTAACCCTGCGGGGGTTCTTAATGGGCAATTCCGCTGAAGTGGTTGGCTCTTCCTCTTAATGTAAATTTCAGCTACTTCTTAAAAAAGAGTTTTTTCCTCCCCTTTTTCTCTGTCTTCAAAATCTCCTGTTGCTGGTATCACCTTTGCTCAGACTTGATCCTCTTAGAATTCTTCCTTCCCACTTTTTCATTTTTTTAAATCCTCTAAAAGGAATCTCTCAAGGAGATTTGTACAGCTTATCTTAATCACCCCAGTCTCTGGGTGAAGGTGCTTTTAACTTTCCTGAGCTAGCTGCTTAGTGATTCCTTCCTTCCTTCCTTCCTTCCTTCCTTCCTTCCTTCCTTCCTTCCTTCCTTCCTTCCTTCCTTCCTTCCTTCCTTCCTCCCTCCTTCCCTCCCTCCCTCCCTCCCCAGCCAGGTTAAAAAATGAATCTCTGCAAATCTTGACTGATCCTGGCAAAGCTGAGTTTTTCGTTTGGTCTCCCTCCTGCCTTCGTTCATTATTTTGAAGTTCATTTATTCTCTTCATAAAGTTCTCAGTGGCATCTACTGTTTTGAATCCTCAAAATGAAGAGTAGTAGAATGAAGTAGATTGACGAAAACCAAATGGGGAGGGACGGAGGGATAGAGGAAGGAAGGAAGGAAGGAAGGAAGGAAGGAAGGAAGGAAGGGTGTGTTTGAATAAGATAGATGGTGTGTTTGATAAATAAAATTTAAATTCCCAGAGGAATATGCCTCCCTTAAGAGCAAAAGACACAGTTAAAAGGGGATAGTTTGGTGGTTGTGATATGTGTTTAAATAACAATAAAGTAGTTGATATTTTAGCAAAATGTTCCGATAGCTAAAAAGCCTCTGCTGTTTGTAGATCACTCTTATCTATAAAGCCACTTGCCTTTGCCCCCGTCTTTCAAACTTGTAAATATTTTTAAGTAAAATCACATTTTATAGATTGGTATGGGTCAACAAGTCCAGGCATTCTTTTACTTGCATTTTGGAGAGAGCCGAGAGAGAAAAAACAAACAAACTTCTCTTTCCAGATAAGTTCAGCGAAACAGGTGGGGAAGAGCCCAGCCTGGCTCCAACCTTGGCACAAATATCTGCTTACAGACATTTTCTCCATCAAGCTATGCACATCCTGGGCCTCTCTGATTCCTAATCTTCCCTTGTTTTGCCAAGAAATTAGGTGGGGCTATTTGTGTGCTTCTAGGTTGTGGGTTCTCCCCCTTCCTCCTGCTGTGACTTGAATCTGGAGCAAAGTGTAGGCAGTTGGTGCCAAGTCCTTCTCCCTTTCTTGGAACAGTTTTTTCAACCGGTGTCGTTCCTGTTAACTCTGGTTGTCTGATGGCCTTTTTTTTAAACTTGGGCTTTCTCACGGCCGTTTCTTTTGTCTTCCCGTTCTTCGAGATATCTGTGTTAGAGTTTACTTTATTGTCGTCGCACCTCGTACAAACGGAATTAAATGCCATCTTCAATGTGCATTAGAACTATAAAAGTAAAAACACAAGCACAATACTGCATTAATATTGCACTATATACAGTAGAATTCAACAGAGCTCCTGACCTGGGATAGAAGCTGTTTTTCAGCCTATTTGTCCTTGTTTTTATTATTATCCTGTACCGTCTGCCAGGTGGTAATAGTTCAAAAAAAAGGGTGCCCAGGAAGAGATGGATCTTTGAGAATATTTTGAACTTTCTTAAGGCAGTGAGTGCTATAAAGCTCTTCCAAAGAGGGGAGAGGACAACCCATCATCCTTTGGGCAATGACGTTAAACCCTCTGGAGCGCTGTCCTATCTACCACGGTAAAATTGGCAAGCCAGACACAGGTGTGCAGTATATTAAAATAAACTCTATGGTGCAGTGGTAGAAGGTCACCAGCAGTTTTTCATTCAGTCTCAGGTAGTATCATCTCTGCTGGGCCCTTTTGACCAGGGCTGCAATGCGGGCACCCCAGTCAGGTCCTCTTTTTAGGGGAACACCCAGAAACTTAAAACTGGCCCCTTGCTCCCCTCGGTCTCTCTTGATAAGCCAGGGCTGGATGTCTGATCGGTTCCTTCTGTAGTCCATTATAAGCTGTGGTCTTCCTAGATAGAAAAGTATCTATCAGGTCAAATTTGAAGAATGTCTAATATTTGCTTCTCGATACCGAAAAGTGTTTGTCTACCTCTCTGCACAAGGAGCTCAGCCGCCATGCAGAACTATTCCAAGTATGGCCAGTTGCAGTCTGGAGATTTTTTTTCTCTCTTCTTTCTGTCTGTGGAAAAGGCAGGATTCACAGTAAGGACTGCAAGAAAAATATTAGAACATAGAATGCAACAACCCTTTGTCAATTGTTAGCAACCACATAACACCTGAAGCCCCTGGGAGTCTCAATTCTTTCTGACAGTGTTCTTTCTATCTTTCTTTCTTTTTTTTTCAAAACAATTATTGAATAAATTGTTAAAAACATTGGACACGGTGTGATTGTCCTGCCAATCCTGTTTGTCATACATATTATGGCATACGGTACATGTTTAATATACATTTATACATCATTTTCTATTCCTACTCATCCGTTCTGCCAACTCTTCTACCTTTTGATTCTAGATCCTTTCTTTTTTCCCACCATTGATAGAATTTATCACATGCTTTGTAGTACTCTGTTTCGTCGTTGTCTTTCATTTCAGCGGTTAATTTATCCATCTCAGCACAAGTCCAAATCTTTTTTGAATACTTCATCTTCATACAGGAATCTTCATACAGGAACTGGGCATGGCTAGTGGAGGTTACTGGAGTGAAGCCACTGGAGGCTTTCAAGAAGAGACTGGGCTGCCATTTGTCAGAAGTGGTGTAGGGTCTCCCGCTTGGGCAGGGGGTTGGACTAGATGACCTACAAGGTCCTTTCCAACTCTGATTATCTGTTATCTGGAATTTCTTTACCTTTCCACTTTTGAGCAAAAGCTAACCGTGCTGCGGTGATCACGTGTATTATTAAGTCGATCACCCCCTTTTTTTTTGGTATTTTTCTGTTACAATTCTGGATAGGAAAAATTCCGTTCGCGTTCTTTCTGACGTGCCCCCTTCTTTCATTTCTCCTCCTCTCTCCAGGTGAGGGTTTGGAGATACCTGAAGGGGAAAGAGGTGGTGACTCACGAGATCCTCTTGGACGGCGGGAACAAGGTGATGATTGGGGGGTTTGGGGACCCCTTGATCTGCGACAACCAGGTCTCGACGGGGGACACACGGATTTTCTTCGTCAATCCCGCCCCGCACTACATGTGGCCTGCTCACAAGAATGAGCTGATGCTCAACTCCAGCCTCATGAGGATTACCTTGCGCAACCTGGAAGAGGTG
Source organism: Pseudonaja textilis (assembly GCF_049901715.1). Classification (NCBI taxonomy): domain Eukaryota; kingdom Metazoa; phylum Chordata; class Lepidosauria; order Squamata; family Elapidae; genus Pseudonaja; species Pseudonaja textilis. The sequence continues at coordinate 4,075,998 of NC_142007.1, read as the reverse complement.
GAACACTGTGTCGAAGGTAAGTCCCAGACTCGTCATCTGCAACCTTGGTGGCTTTTTTTATCGTTTTACAGTCCTCAGCGTAAGGACCAGAATTGAGTCCTCGACTTAACGATCAAAACGGAGGCCCAAATGCTAAGTGAGATGTTCGTGAAGGGAGTTTGGCCCCATTTTTACGGACTTTCTTGTCACACCTGTTAATTGTGAATCAAGGCAGCTGTTAAAGTTAGAGATACGGTTGCTAAGTGAACCTGGCTTCCCCTTTGACTTTGCTGGACACTGCAACCCGTCGTAAATAGGAACGTCCAGATTTTGTTCACGTGACGGTGGGGATGCTGCGATAGCCTTTAGAAGTCATAGAATTCTTTATTAGCCAAGTGGGATTGGACACACAAGGAATTTGTCTTGGTGCAAATGCTCTCAGTGACCATAAAAGAAAAGAGACATCCGTCAAGAGTCAAGAATCATCAGGTACAACACTTAATGATAGTCATAGGGTACAATAAGAATGGGATGGAATGGAATAGCATAGAATAGAGCAGAATAGAATAGAATGCAGAATAGAATAGAATAGAACAGAACAGAAATAGAATAGAAATAGAATAGAATAGAGGAATGAAAGAATAGAATAGAATGCAGAATAGAACAGAATAGAATAGAATGCAGAATAGAATAGAATAGAATAGAATAGAATAGAATAGAATAGAATAGAATAGAATCCTTTATTGGCCAAGTGTGATTGGATACACAAGGAATTTGTCTTGGTGCAAATGCTCTCAGTGTACATAAAAGAAAAGATAAGTATGAAAAAAATGGTCGTAAGTCACATTTTTCAGCGCCGTTGTAACTTTGAACAGTCGCTAAATGAAGTCAAGGACTACCTGAACTCTGATTAATCATGGGGGACACCTAAAATTATACTTAGGCCATCAGGAATTCCTAGCAACTAGGCCCAATCCCTTGGGCTGCCCATTCCAGAATTTACCCACCCGTCTCCTGTGTTATCATCATAAGGACTAGAACCTTTGAAATAAAAGCTGAACGCTGACACAGCAGGCCAAGATATATTCCGTGGTGTGTTTTTGATTTCCTGCAATGTGTATTCACTTGTTGAATTTCGCGGGCCACCCAACTCCAGCAAAGACTCTGGGTGGCATCCGTTACTGTGAAGTGTGAGAACTATAAAAACAAAGAAACGAATAATGTACGATCCAAAGGGGGGTGGGGGGGAACATACAGATTAAAATATAAAATCCTATAAAGAACTTGCCTCCCAGCCCAAGGTTTTTGGGGTAACAGCCAGAATTCCTACATACTCTCTCTTTTTTTTTTTTTTTAAAGAGGTTGGTAGCTCTGTGAATCTCTGGATACAGCTTTGGGCTTTTTTTTGTTGTTCTTAATCCTAACCGACATGGTGTGTGTCCCATTCATAAGAACTGTGTGTGTGTGTGTGTGTGTGTGTGTGTGTGTGTGTGCTTAAGGGTGTGTGTTTTAACAGTAAGTTCTAAAACCTAAAAGAAATTCCTCGAGCATTTTAAAAACTGGAATGTGCTCAGAGTTACACATTCCGGCTTGATTGCCTCTTAACTTTTCTCTGTATTTGCTTTCCAACCTATGATTATTATTATTTAAAAAAAAAAAAAAAAAAAACCGCAATATTTGTCTGTTCTCTGCCATACCCTGCTGCGCATTTATTGCTTATTATGCCTTTGTTTAGAGAGAGCTGTTACGGCAGAGAATGTATTCCATAAATTCTGATTTTTTTAAAAAAAAAAACAACAACATCGGCTGGTATTACTTGCGGCTTCTTTGCAGCTTTGCAGAGACTGGTAGTCCTTGACTTATGACCACAATTGAGCCCCAGATTTATATTGCTAAGTGAGACCTTAAGGGAGTTTTGACACACACCCCCAGGACTCTACAACCGTCATAAATACAAGTCAATTGCCAAGGGTCTGAATTTTGATCACGTGACTATGGGGAATGCTGTAACAGTCAAACAGTCATTAAATGAACTGCTGTAAGCAGAGGAACTACCTATATAGGTTTCACAGCCAGACACGGGTCAAAATGCCAACTGTTTATAAGAGTTAATATATAAGATATTATACAATATATAGTATATAGACACCAAATGGGATCTCCCAGGTGCTGTAGAGCACACGATGCATTCTCTCTTGTGAGCAAAATATTAAGACAACTTCTGGAATTCTGCTGGAGCGGCAATAAACTTTCCTGCCTGTTTTTTCCTCCTGGTCCCTCTTTTGAGCTGCTTTCTGAGCAAAGCAAGCACACACACACACACACACACACACACACACACACACACAAATGCCATCCATAACCGAAAAACTTCAGGCTGAAAGGAGTTTCCTATAGTTGGCTGTTGCAGCTTTTCTGACCAAGGTGCCAAATGCAGATTAGTTTTGACAGGAAGGGGTAGGTAGAGCAGTGTTTATCAACCTTGGCGTGGGGACTTCAACTCCCAGAATTCCTTGCTGGTTGAGGAATTCTGGGAGTTGAAATCCACACTTCTTAAATTTGCCGGGGCCAGAGAAACACTGGAGTAGAGAATGAAGCCCCTCTAATCGGTCGTAGGGAATAAGGGACATATTAAGTCACTGATCCCAGTCCTAATTGTTGCCCACTTAGGTGGGTTTTATAACCCAGAGAATAAATCCCATTGATATCTGTGGAATTTTCTTCTGGTATCAAAGATTAAATACTTCCTAGAAAGATACCTATTAAGTTTCGCTGAATTTCCCTCAGGTTCCTAGAAAGTGTTTTGGCTTTGTTGGATACATTTTTAAAAATAAGTTGTGTCACTTCTTTCTGATTTGTAACATTGACTGGCTTTGCTTTTGTTATTTCCTGGAATGTCTACTTATCCTGAAGAGGGGGGGTCAAAATAAAAGACAGCCCCAAATCAAAATCTAAAGCAGAAGAATAATCAGATATATTAAAATCTAAAACAGAATAATAATTGTGTGTGTGTGTGTACACACACACACACACACACACACACAAACACATTTTGAAAATTCATGCAGGGATTTATTTTCCAGTTGGGTCTTATTTTCAGGAAAACATAGATAGATAGATAGATAGATAGATAGATAGATAGATAGATAGATATAGAGCTATAGATAGATGGATGGATGGATGGATGGATGGATAGATAGATAGATAGATAGATAGATAGATAGATAGATAGATAGATAGATAGACAGAAAGACAGACAGACAGACAGACATGCGAAGGGACTTTAGTACAGGGAGCCAGACTCCCTGCTGTAGAAGGAAGTGAAGATTAGAAAGAACGGAGAAAAAAAACACCTTGATTGGGGGAGGGGGGGGTGTAGGGAGAAAATTGGCATTATTCCAAAGAGAAAGCCCTCCTCCATTCATTCATTCCAATCCAGTGGACTCAGCTGCATTTTTGCTCATTTAAGTCATGTGGACTTTGAACTCTCTCTGGGTGTATAAAAGAGAGAGAGAGAGAGGTGCATTCCTTGGGACGTGATGCCAATCCAGGCTGGTGACTAGGAAATTATTTAAGGAAGAGGTGGGATTTTTAAGGACTTAATCCTCTTCTTCCTGTCAGTGCAGAACTTTAATAGTTTGCATTCACACATTCCACTAAGCCTTAATGTACCTGCTCTTGTTCGGCTTACTTTGGCTCTGAGAACGTCAGATTGCGTAAACCAGGATGCAGTGCTTTGTTGTAAGAAACCGTGGCTTAACTGTGGGTGTGAACCCAACCTTAGGCCAATCAGAAAAGGCAGGGGGGGAATTTCCGAATTTAGGAAAGTAAGAACAGTCCCATGTGGAGTTCATTAAATGGGCCCCATTGTGTTGTTTACCTTGCACACCGACACACAACACCTGCATGCACAGACAGACACTTCCAGTAATCTTAAGGAAGGATTATAGACCACAAAGTCTTGCTGGAGTCATCATTTTTTACTTTGAGTGATAGCCCCCTTCCTCTCAAAAATAAGATCTGGATCCTTCCTAGATGAGAAGTAAGAATTTGCCGCAAGAGATTAGATTTTGAAGGCAATTTAGCCCGATCCCTTGTTCAGTTCAGTAACTGAGACCTGGATTAAAACAGGCAGGAAAAGGCCCAGATAGTACTTTACCCCAATTATTAGATTTATTCCAACTGCTGTTGAGGAGGCCCATGGTGGTTTATAGCACAAGCTTTATCTCCATAAATACCATAAGAACCCAACATAACGGTCAAATAGAGCTACGTAAACAAACTATCATACGCCCCAAATGACATAAAATCAATCTGTAAGGAGTGGCGTCAGTTTATCCCTCCCCAAAAAGCTTGGTTGATCGCTGCTAATCAACCATGGGAAATTCCACCCACTGTTGACTTCATAAAAAGTTTCTTCCAATATTCAACCTAAGATGATCCCCCTGCTTAGAAGTTTCTTCACCATCAGGTTTGAAATGCAATTGTCCCAATACAGGGATGGCTAAATGAGATTGTCCAGTCAAGGGCGGTCAACTTGTGACCACTGGATTTACACCCCTTCAGAGCAAGTGAGACTCCAACGCAGGATGCGAGACCTTACTTTATTCTTCTTCCATTCGTCCTTTTTTTTCCCTGGACGGTGTATGTTCCTTGTTAAGGAGGCACATTGTAGTGGCATGAAATCTTTGCCTGCAGTTGAAATGACAGACTTCAGTTCTCTGTCTACTTTATAAGAATAAAAGTTGACCAAAGAATCGCTTTCTTCTCAATTATCCATTTTTCTTTCACAACGAGGGGTGCTGTGATTTCTGTATGCTTCTAATAATGATTAATATTGGTTGAGTGTTCAGGACAAACAGGTACTCTCATTCATCCAGCTGGGCAACCAACCCAGATATTCACCCTGAGTTTTCTGAGGCTGAACAGTCCATATGCACCCCTGAGCTGGGCTGTTTTTTTTCCCCCTTCTTCTTTCAAGTTTCTATTTTATCCAGCTGCTCTTTTCCTGCCTTTCCTTTATTCCCCCCCTCTCCAAACACCCCACTTTCTTTCTTCCTTTTCCACCCAACCTCTCTTTAACACTGAGAAGTTTTGTTCTTGTAAAGTGGTCCGTGCAAATTTCCCTATTCAGTGGCCTTAAAAAGGGCTCGTAAGAGGCTCCGAGCAAGGAAAATTGCTGGCAAAGCAGCTAGATCTTGGTGAAATCCGCACATTTCCCAGGCTTCTGGCTCTTAGCAAAAAAAACAAAAAACCCGCCATCAACTCTTTTTGGTTTCTTTTTCGCCTCCTTTTCTCTCTTAATCCTTCCTGGTGCCTTTGTGGTGGTTTTCGGGCAAGAGAAGACTCCCCTTGTTGTCTTAAACTCTGTGTTTGTGTGTGAGTGTGTGTTGTGTCTTTCTCTCTCAAACGGGCTTCTGTTTCACTAGGCTGAGAAAGTTGACCCACAGCTGTGAAAATGGCATTTTACTGTAAGGAACCCCTGCTGGGCAAAATGTCGTCCTGGGATGTGTGTGTGTGGTGGGGCTGAGATAGCCACAGGGGTTTCGAGAGTGAAGATGGATATTTGTTTCATTTGGAAACCTAGATCTTAATAATTGTAATTCATCTAGGAAACCTTAAGTTGTAAAGAACGGTTAGTTAAGTCTTCGCTGGGCTTAATCCGGGGCTACCTGTACTATAATTGGCCTTTTTCTCAAGTAAATTCTCTATGTCCTGAATTCTGGATACAAAGAAAATCTGAGACTTGGAGTCTTAGTGGATAACCAATTAAATATGAGCCAATAGTGTGCGGCAGCAGCCCAAAAAGCCGACGCAATCCAAAGTTGCATTAAGAGAGGAATACAATCGAGATCAAGGGAGGTACTAATACCACTCTACAAAGCCTTAGTAAGACCACACCTAGAGTACTGCATTTGGGTTTTGGTCACCACACTATAAAAACGATGTTGAGACTCTAGAAAAAGTGCAGAAAAGAGCAACAAGGGTGATGAGGGGACTGGAGGATAAAACATACGCTGAACGGTTGCAGGAACTGGGCTTGGCTAGTCTGGTGAAGAGGAGGACCAGGGGAGACAGGAGAGCAGCCTTCCAAGATTTGAAGGCCACAGAGAGGAGGAAGGGGTCAAGCTATTTTCCAAAGCACCCAAAAGCCAGATGAGGAATAATGGTTGGAAACTGACCAAGGAGAGATTCAACCTGGAAATAAGGAGAAACTTTCTGACAGTGAGAACAATCAACCCATGGAACAGAAGTTGCCTTCGGAAGTTGTGGGAGCTTCATCACTTGAGAATTTCAAGAAGAGACTGGACTGTCATTTGTTAGAAATGGTGAAGAGCGAGGCGGGGGTTGGACTGGATGACCTACAAGGTCCCTTCCAACTCTGTTAATCTCTTAATCTGTAAACTAAATCCTCGACTTTCTTCTACGGGACCAGCGTGAAGAACATCCTCTGACCTTCTCTAATCATCTCATTTCCAAGAGTCCCAGATTCTAACGCTCCGTTCAGCCAAGTTGCCCTTCTTCGAACCCGTTTCAGATTTCTAGGTCCTTCCTAAACGTCCAAAGGAGTTGGATCAAATTCTTGGCATGGGCTCTGAACCCTACAGGGGAAAAACGACAAAAACATCCAGAACAATGGGACTCGCGATGTCGAAATTATTTTTCTGTTGATGTGGCCTAAAACAGCATTTGCCCTTCATGTCACTTTCCTGATCTCTAGTCAGCTATTCTTCCCCGTATCTTTTTCAGTCTTTTTTCTTTTTCCCCTTTAGAAATTGATACAGCTATATACGAAAAGCTGGTTCTTTCCCCTTCATTCAGGTCCAACAGAGAGGCCTATTCCCTGATTAATGACTTAATTGTTGTTGTTTTTTTAGTGTTATTTTAGATTATTTTCTCTTTTCCGCCCCCAGTCCTCTTGCTTTTTTCCTGTTTTGGCTGGCTGACACAGATTCTCAAGGCTGTTTAGTTTAGAGGCTTATGAACTCCCGATCGGAGAAGGAACGCAGAATGCGAAGTATCAGCTCGGTCATGGTCGCCGGACTATTATCATTCCGCCGAAAAGGAAATCTTGACAAAATCCAGCTTCGGCCTAAATCTCCCTTTTGAGATGCTTTTGGCTTACGGCAGCTTCCTGTTGGGGTTGGTACTTCTTCTTAAACCTTTTAAAAAACAGGGTTCTTACAAAACCCTGTGAATGCTTTTATTGGGTGTTTGGGAGAGGGGGAAAAATATATATATTGGTCTCTGGATAGGCTGCTGTTGAAATTCACACAGCTGTACTCACTACCTCCTGCAAAAGTTGCTAAAAATCAGGAAAGAGTTGGCTAAGTCTGAAGTCTCCAACCTTGGCAACTTTAAGCCTGGCGGACTTCAACTCCCAGAATTCCCCAGCCAGCTGTTGGAAAAATTAACCTTCCTGGGTTCAGTTCCAAGTGGGGAAAAAGACAGTGGAAACGTGGAGGCTGTTTGGAAAGATGGTTTAATGGCGGACAGGACCACGTGGCTCGGAGCTCCACGGTGAAAAGAACGACCACGTGCTTCAAGATGTTGGGTGAAGGAAAAAAAAAAGGAAAGAGATGCTGAGAGTCCCTCGGTTTTTTTTATGCCCTCTGTTGGGATTTGAATTCGAGCTTGCATTCTGATTGGTTGTCAGACTCCCATGGGGCCATGCAGGAGCAACTCTGTAGGCTGTCCCTGAGTCCCAGGCTTGGTTGAGCCTCGCTGGATGATGATGTAATGATGTAATGAATTGCTTTGGGCAATTCCTATTATAGCTCTACCTGGAGTAGGTCTTTGTCATGTAAAATAGGCTGGCCTAGGCCAGACTAATGGCCCATTAGCAAAGGGGGTGTGTGTGTGAGAGAGGGAAAGAATTTCTGCCTCTTTGAGTGTCTACTTTTCTTTTTAGGGGAAATATTCTGCCTTTTAAATATTTCCTAGGATATTTCATTTTCTGAGAGTGGGGTGGGTGCTAACTTCCTACACAGCTTTGCTCCGGCTTGAAGTTTGCCAGGCTTAAAGTTGGGAGTTGAAGCCCGCCAGGCTTAAAGTTGCCAAGGTTGGAGACCCCTGGACTAAGTGAGTCAACTTGAACAGACAAATTCAGCTTGGAGAAAAATTGGGTGAAGCCAAACATGATAGAAGTATGCAGGTAATCACGGCCTAAAATTTATGTTGCTAAGTGAGACATTTTGTTACGTGAGCTTTGTCCCATTTTACGACCTTCCTTGCCGCTTCTTGTAGAAGTGAATCCCTGCAGTCGGTTCATTTAGTGACCTGGTTCTTAAGTAAATCTGGCTTCCCCATTGACTTGGGTTGTCAAACGGTCGCAAAAGGGGATCGCCCTTGAGTCACTGCAACCGTCATAAATATGAGTCAGTTTGCCAAGTATCTGAAGTTTTTTTTTTTTTAAAAAAATTATTAGCTATAAATGTTAAAAAACAGTGAATGTGGTGTTTCTTCTTTGACATACATTTCTGTCCAATCTTTTAACAGTTAGAAATAAAGAAAGAAAAAAAGTTAATACATCTATATACATCTATATACATTCTTGTGTATCATTTTTCCAATTATCTTTATATTCCTTTTTAACACTTCTCTTATAACACTTATTTTAAATCTATGGACATCCTTTCATGTCCCTCCATTTATACAACGTGTTCCATATTTTATAATATTCTAGTTTCATCTCGCTCCTTCGATTCAAGGATTAAGTCTATCTCGTTTGGCGCATTGTAATAGTTTTCCAATCAAGGCACCTTCAGCCAAGTATCTGAATTCCGATCACATGATCATGGGGATGCTTCCAATGGTTGTAAGTGTGAAAAGTGGTCATAAGTCCCTTTTTCCAGTGCCATTGTAACTTCGAACATTCACTACAATGAACGGTTGAAAGCTAAGGACGTACTGATGTATGATAAGATAAAATAAAATAAACGGAGACTATTTTTGTCTCTTTTTCTCCCAAGGTTTAAATCTGAAATCAGCCAATGAAGCAGAGGAAGAGAAAAAAATAAAAATGAACATATAAAGTGGATTGTAAGAATCGGTTCCCGGACTTGTGCAAGTTCATTGAGAGCATTTTATAACCAACCGCTTGTGCGTTTTTCCCTGGTTAGGGAAAACACCCATCTCCTTGCTGAAAAAGTTAATAAAAATAATATGTTAATATTATGTGTGCAATAATAACGCCTTTGCCCTAATAGATGTTGATATAATGATTCTGATCCCTGTGCCTCCTCCTTTTCCACGAATCTTATTCAAGAAGACTTTGACAAGAATAACTTTCTGAATGAAAGTTGCTCAAATGTTTTATCATGGAAGGAAATGGCTGGGATATCTTGCAAAAACTTCAGTTTATCACAGGATGAAGGAAGAGCATTTGTACACAAAATGACACGGAATAGCACCCAGCTCAGTGACACTTCAACGGAAAAAAAAAAAAGCGAGAGAGGAAAAAGGAAGGATGTAACTATCGGTCTCCATTAATGTCTGTTTACTGCCTCTCGAACCCCAGGCAGTAAATCTGAATTACCAACCCCTGGAAGGGTCAGTGGAAGAGAACAATTCCCCTTCTGTCCAAATTGTGGGTATGTCAAACGCGTCTGGTGGAAAAAGTTGAACTGACGCAGAAAAGCCAGAAGCTGGAGATTCTTCTTAGGTTCCTACAATTGAAATCTTCTCCAGGAGCCAGAGAAGAGAAGAGAATTCCTACTGAACTTGTCATGAATGCAGAAGAGGCTAGGTTTATCCTTGGGCAGGCAGCCTTGCGTTTGCAACATTCACGGCCTCCCAGGCTTCACCCCACCCCAGCTGCTTGGAATAAAATGGGCAGAAACTGCCGGAAGAAAGCCACTTTTTAAAAATCCAAAGCCAGGAGAGATCGCTGTGTGTCCACCTCGCAGAACCCAAAAGCACCCCTGTAGACTGGGTGAAACCAGGTCAATAGCAGGAACTGTGAGAGGGATCTTGGAGCCTTATTATAACCCTAACCAGCTAAATAGGAGCCAACCGTGTGCAGCAGCAGCCAAAAAAAGCCAACGCAATCCTAAACTGCATTAACAGAGGGATACAATCGAGATCAAGGGAGGCACTAATGCCACTCTGTAAAGACTTAGTAAAACCACAGCTAGAGTACTGCATCCAGTTTTGGTCACCACACTATAGAAAAGATGTTGAGACTCTAGAAAAAGTACAGAGAAGAGCAACCAAGATGATTAGGGGACTGGAGAATAAAATATATGAAGAACGGTTACAGGAACTGGGCCTGGCTAGTCTAGGGAAGAGAAGGACCAGGGGCTGCCACAGAGAGGACGAAAGGGTCAAGCTATTCTCCAAAGCACCCAAAGGCCAGACAAGGAATAATGGATGGAAACTGAACAAGGAGAGATTCAACCTGGAAATAAGGAGGAACTTTCTGACAGTGAGAACAATCAACCCATGGCACAGAAGTTGTGGGAGCGCCATCGCTTGAGACCTTCAAGAAGAGACTGGACTGCCATTTGTCAGAAATGGCGCAGGGTCTCCCGCTTGGCGGGGGTGTGTTGGACTAGATCACCTACAAGGTCCCTTCCAGATCTGATTATCTCTTATCTGTTACCCGAGAAGGAGGAAGGAATGATAAAAACAGCAAGGAGCCATGCAAGGCAAATGGTGCTTAACCTCCTGTGCAGAATCCTGCTGCGAGGTACCAACTCAAAAAGTCCCTGGAGATGCAAGGCCCACGAGTCCAGGCTTGCCTTTCCTGATTCTGCCCTGAAGAATTAAATTTCAGTGTTGGCTGTTTATCTTATTAACGGCTCTGTGTCAAAACTCCACATTCTTTTGACGTGACTCCTTGGAGAGACGGAGGTCTGGGGTTGTGGGTCTTGGAGCCAACTTTCCCAATGAAATCTTTGGGCCATTCTCCAGCCCATTGGCACACTGGACTCTCGCCCTCAATTATTCAACAAATTGTCTCTCTTGGTGGTTTTAAATTCCCTTCCCTCCCCCCGCCCCCCGCCTTTTTAATTACACAGATGAGTAAAGGAATATAATTCAGATGCTTTAGTTCAGCCCTGGTGGCTTATTTAACAGAATAGCAAAGCTGGAAGGGGCCTTGGTGGTCTTCTAGTCTAGCTCAAGGAGGAGACCCCATACCAAGGGTCTTCAAACTTGGCAAGTTTGAGACTTGTGGACTTCGACTCCCAGAATTCCTGAGCTAACATGATTGGAGGAGGAATTCTGGGAGTTGAAGTCCACAAGTCTTAAAAGCTGTCAAGTTTGAAGACCCCTGCCCTATACCATTTCAGACAAATGGCTGTCCAGACTCTTCTTAAAAGAGAGTGATGGAGCATCCACATCTTCTGAAGGGAAGCTGTTCCTTTGATTAATTGTTCCAACTGTCAGGAAATTTCTCCTTAATTCTATGTTGCTTCTCTCCTTAGTTAGTTTCCACCCGTTGCTTCTTGTCCTGCCTTCTCAGGTGCTTTGGAGAATAGCTTGACTCCCTCTTCTTTGGGGCAGCCCCTCAAATTTTGGAACACTGCTATCATGTCACCCCTAGTCCTTCTTTTCACTACTAGACTGGGCAATTGCTGCAAATTTAAAAAGGCACAAATAATCTGCAAGAAATGGATAGAAAGTCAGTTACTTTAATTCAGCTTCTTTGTAGTGGTTTCTTTTCCGAGCCTACGGTTCCTTCTCCTCTGCTTTCCGCCTCTTGAGTGCATCTGGGATGCATTGAACATTCCTGATCTACCTATGGAGGTGCCCAGGGGCATTCCTTTCATAGCTGGGGCAGATCTGTGTTTTGTCAAGAAAGTTTGGCGCTGCCAGGCACGATCCCTTGCAGAGAAGGGCGAGGCCCCTGGAAAAAGAGGAGAATTAGTCAGCGATCCTGAGCTGCCGTATCTCCAACCCAAAACACAGCTACCTCAGCATAAATAACATGCACGAAGAGGTATGGGCCACAGGTGGGCTGCATTTCTGTGCGTGTGCAAAATACACTTGAGATCACGTTGGGCACTTTTGAATAGACTTCAGCATTGCTGGTTTGAGACCATATGCTCAGTATATACCCATATTTTTTTATATGACGCCACGGGAGGCTACGCACTTCAGCATTGGCAACAGAACAGAAGAGCGGAAAAAGAAAATTATAGCGCACAGATGATCCCATCGTGCACAGAGAGCCACTAAAGTCTGTATACTGCAGCATCTGGACGTGCCTAACCAAATTTTACAAGCTGATAACCGAGAATGAATCCCCATAAGTTTGTCTTGGCTTTTGGAACTGTGATATGTTCAGTTATGTTTAGCACGCCTTGTAAATTAATTGCACATTGTGCACGGGCATTTTTCCTTGGACCGAGGGAATAAAAAAATAATAATAATCCCCCAATAAGGAGAGGCATAATTGAATTGGCATAATTGAACCCTATATTTTCCCCCCTCCAACCTCAAGCGGTAATACTCTCAGACTCCTTATAGCATCCGTACTGTAGGGTGCATAAGGCCGAGTTTTATTCTGTGCTGGTGTTTTAAAAGAAGGTAAATTTTCAAGTTTAGGGTTTTTTTTCCTTCCTGTGCCTGGTCTACCTACCCTGTTCTCATTGTGCCCTTCCCATTTCTGTTGCAAACGTCCCTGGGAAGAAATTTGGCAGCTGTTCTTTTCTTCCCTCAAGGAATGTAAACTGTAGTTCTTGAAAATACACCCGGGTGCACACACGCCTGCGTATAAACGCACCCAGAAGATAAATGAATACACTTTTTTTTCTTCTTCCAGGCAATGGGCCTATTGTTATGCTTGGGGATTTCCTCCTTTCAGGAGTTCAAGGTCTTACTTAACCTGGTTAAAGAAACAGAGGCAGGAGTGAGGAAGGAAAGTCTGTGGGATTTTCCCAGCAGCTTAAGCAAATATAAATAACCGGGATTTAGATCTTCATCACCTTTTCCTGTCAATTTGGTGCTTTTGTGACCTAATTTTAGAGATTGCCACTGCTGGGCTATCCAAGGTTTTGAGGGTAGAACGTCTGACGTCATATCTTTGTAGAAAAGCAAGCATGACCGTGACAGAAACTCAGCCTAAAATATTCCATCTCTCTTTCCCTCCATCCCTCAAACTTTTCGTTTTCTTCCCAGAATTTTTTTTTTTTATATATAAAAAATACGTATAAAGAGATGCAGGTGCAATACCAACCCTTGTTTTAGAATGCAACTGTTAGGATAAGACGAAGGTAAATTGGGAAAAAAATAAAAAAAAAAGGATTAGCAAGAGAGATTACAAGAAGAGTTGGCGAACTGACTTTGCCATGGGACGAAAGACAATCCACGTTTTGGACCAGCCCCGTTATCTAAGCAGTAAATATGCCGCTCGCCCACATAGTTCTCATACTCTCCCAAGGTTTTTACAGATGAAAAATACAGTCTGTCTTCTGTGTTGGAATCCCATCCCCCCTCTTTCTCATTCCTAAATTCAATTTCTCAAGCTGTCCTTTCTCCCCACTGTGTCACATTGCTCAAAGCTTTTTTTTCCTGTTTGCTGAATGTTGCATTCATTTATTTTTCAGCTGCCCGTCCTGCAAAGATTTAGGAGTTTAAAAAAAAAAAAAAGGAGGCATTTGTTCTCTGGATTAAATACATTCTGGGAGTGTGTGGAAAAAAAAAAAAAGGCCAACCCCAAAATGTGAATCCTAAACCAATGGGACGCCGACGGGTTGTGTTATACGTGAATTGATCATCCTTCTGCATTGTCTTTTGTGCCGGTTGCTACTTAAGACTCTGCTGTTATGAATGCGCCCTTGATACCACAAAGGCCTAAATGGGAAATTAAGGCACAGAACGACAGGGAAAAGTTAATTTCTAGAGGCCCAGGCATTTGGTGTGTATGTTGTGTGTTTGTGTGTGTGTCAGATGCTTGTTATAGCCAACATATTTTCCCCCCTCTTTGTACCATTGTGTCTTTTTATTTGTTCATCCTCCATTTTTAAACTTAGTAAGAAGTTATATTCCTTCTTAATTTAGTTTTTTTCCACCAGAGTTCAACCATGCCTTATCAAAAGGCGTTTGTCCTTTATAAAAGGGCATGCTTTAAAACTGAAGCAAGGGCTTGAAGAACAGGGAATTATTATATTATCATGGCGGCTTCAATTGCAAATACAATCTTGATACGATACAGATATGAAAAATGAGGCTCGAAAGGAGATCTGGTGGAAGAGAGAGCGATGCTGGTTTAAAAGTAGCCTGGTTTAAAACTAGCTAATTTTGATAATAATAAAAAAAGATCCATCTTGACAACAGAATAAAAATAAAAAATAAAAATTCCTGGCATCTTTAATAAATTTGAAAAACAGAAGGCGGAAAAGCTTTGAAGCGTGGCTGGCTGGCTGGGGAATTCTGGGAGTTGAACTCCAGTTGCCAAGGATGAGAAATCCTGTCGTTGTTTTTTTTCTCCCTTTGCATAAATGCCTGGAAATAATTGTGTACTCACCCCAGGCAACTGGATGATAGGTAGTCCTCAACTTACAACCACAATTGAGCCCTGTTGCTAAGGAGACGGTTGCTAAGTGAGTTTTGCCTCCTTTCTCGCCCTGGTTTGCTAAGTGAATCACCGCAGCTGTTCAGTTAGCAACTCGGTTGTTAAGTGAATCTGATTTCCTCGTTGACTTCGCTTGTCCGAAGGACGACAAAGGGGAATCCCATGACCCTGAGATGCCACATCCATCCATAAATATGAGACAGTTGGGGATGCAGCCATGGTTGTAAGCGTGGGAAAAGGGCGTAAGTCACTTTTTTCAGTGCCGTTGTAACTCCAAACCAGTAGTGGGATTCAAAAAAAAAATTTTTTACTACCGGTTCTGTGGGCGTGGCTTGGTGGGCGTGGCAGGGGAAGGATCCTGCAAAATCCCATTCTCTCCCCACCCCACTAACCTGCTTTCCAGCTCCATTTTCCTGGGCAGAGCAACCAAAGAAGAGCCAGCCGATCAGCTGGGACTCGATGGGAGGCGGAAAAGAGATGGGTGCGGGGCCAGTTGTATTGGCCGGTTCTCTGAACTACTCAGAATTTCCGCTCCCGCTTCTCCAGAACCAGCAGAATACCCACCGCCGCTCCAAAATGGTCACTTGATGAACGGTTATAAGATGAGGATGACTTGCATCGGTGCCTTTGGCATTTCCAGGGCTAAACCGAGCAGGGATGGAGTGTGGCATGTAGGGGAGGACGTACAAGGCGACGGAGTAGAAATATTCAATATTTAATATTCAATAAAGGAAGGGGATTGTTTGGTTAGGCTGGTTCGGTAGACTTGTGGGCTGTCCAGCTCCCATGAAAACCCTCGTGGCTTAGACTTACAAATGAAAACTCAATGCATCCAAAAAATCAGCCGCAGCAGAGGCTACCCATCGAACCTCTGCATGCGTTCCGCTTTGGTTTGGGAGTGCAAACTGCCCAGCCTCCCAAGGTGGTATGTCCGGGCAAGTCTCTGTCTTTTGGACGATCTTTCTTCACGTTGCACAAAAATCCAGAAGCTTTTGCACGTACGTTAAAGGCAGGTGGGTAAGTAGGTTAATTCCTTTCCAGGGTCGTTTTTGAAATGAATGAATAGAAAGTTGCTTCTTTAACACACACACACATGCACACACACCAAAAAAAGAAACCCCTGTGCTGCCTTGCTGAGAGCTCCAACTCTTTCGGGTAATGGGAAGCAAATTAGCCAGGGCTGTAACTCATCTAGAGGCGCAACGGGCACGAAGGAGTGAGTGATGACCTATTTCCATTTAGGCGTGTGTGGTTCACAAGACCTGTTAGACGCAGCCTGAAAAAAAAAACCCTTTGAAGGGAATTCCGAGGCATTTTACAGGTCAGGGCAGGCCCAAAGGAGACGAGGAGGAAGATTCAAATTGAAGAACAGGGATCCATGCATCGCTGGTTCCTCCAGCCTGTGGAGAGGGGAGGAGTTAAAAACAACCCGCAGGTAAATAAGGTTCGGGCGTAGAAATGATTGCCCAGAGCAGTCAGAAGGGAAGAATAAAGAGCTTTGTGCTCTCTTTTTCATGGCTCACGGAGGCACGCACCAACCCTTACTCAAGAGCTGCCGGCTCCGATAGGGATCGGCTAGTCAGGTGGCATCCGGTGTGGGACATTCTCCAGGGCAAGAGAAGAACCGTGGGGGAGAGAGAGAGGTGGCTGGAACTTGGCTTGCAATTTTCAGGGCCCAGCACATCTGTTCCTGGTGTCTTAAAAGAGTTGGAAGGGACCTTTGGAGGTCTTCTAGTCCAACCCTCTTTTCAAGCAGGGGGCCCTATGTCCCAGTCTGACAAAGGACCTATTCAATCTCTTCTTAAAAGCCTCCCACAACTTCTGAGGGTGAGCCATTCCACTGATTACAGGTAGTCCTCGACTTATGACCACAATTGATCCTGAAATGTCTGTTGCTAAGCGGGACATTGGTTAAGTTAATTTTGCTCTTGACACAGTTGTTAAGTGCGTCACCCGGTTGTTAAGTGAATCTGGCTTCCTCCGTTGACTTTTGCTTGTCGCAAAAGGGGATCACGGGACCCCAGGACACTGCCGCCGTCATAAATATGAGTCAGTTGCCAAGCATCTGAATTTTGATCATGTGACAACAGGGGATGCTCCAACGTGCGTGTGGAAAAACCGTCATAGATCACTTTTTTCAGTGCCATGACTTTAAACGGTCACTAAATGAACTGTTGTAAGCTGAGGACTACCTGTAGTTCTTCTTACTGTCAGGAGATGCAGCCTTATTTCTAGTTTCTAAGTTGGCTTCTTATTTTGAGGCAGGTCTTTTATGAATTTAAATTCCTCCGGCAATGTTTATATACTTAGCAGCCTGTAGAGGGCACCAGGAAGGTTCCTATCCAATAGGGGGTGCATGGCTGTCTGGGAAATGCCAACTCCACTGCTTTGATTCCTTCCATCCACAGAAGGAATTAAAATGTAGGCAATACGCAGCGCTTTCTTCTATTCTTCCACCAATCCTGTTTCTCTGTTTCCATTTTGGCCCGATAAAACTCTTTTGAGGGAGCCTCAGAAATAGAAATTGCTAATCTTCACCAATCCAGAGAAAAATGATTCCTATTTAGGAGAGAGAGAGAGAGAGAGAGAGAGACAGAGAAGAAAGAAGGAAGAAAGGAAGAAGAGGAAGGAAGGAAAGAAAGAAAGGAAAGAAAGGAAAAAAAGAAGAAAGAAAAGAAAGAAGAAAGAGAGAGAGAGAGAGAGAGAAAGAAGAAAGAAAGAAAGAAAGAAAGAAAGAAAGAAAGAAAGAAAGAAAGAAAGAAAGAAAGAAAGAAAAGGAACATAGATGGTCTTTTCAAGGGAAAAAAAAAACTTTAGCATTAAAAAAAAAGATCGAGAAAAGGGCCATTAAAATTATCCAGGGGAGAATTGGCGCAATTTATCTGCGAGCAAAAGCCAACACAGATGGTTCTTAATTATTCAGAATAGACTTCTGGCAAAAGAGACATTTGGCAGAGGTTTGTAGAATTACAGTATGCCTGGTTTGAAGAGTTTAAAAAAAAGAGAGAAAAAATCTGCGGCTATAATACTAGAATTGGGAGCTGTCCATGAAATTAATCAGAGGGAGAAGTGGACTCAATAACTGTCAGACTCCTAGCCCTGCCTGTGGGACATTTTATTGGCGTTACCTGTTTCAAAAGGTATTTCTTTCTCATGCTTTCCAATAAAGAGACCCGGACGGTAGGCCTAACTACTAGAAAATTGTCAGGGCTTAATTAGACCCAGATGTCGGAGCAGAATCCTTGGGATGTCTCCCCCCCCCCATTTTTTGCAAAGAGCTGGGCTGACGATATCTCACCCCCCTCCCCAGAATGAGAATTTGAAACCTCAAAAAGAGAGAAGGGATGAACCAGGAGTGAGACCGAAGGAACAACACCACAGGGCTTTGCTTGGGAGTGTAGGCAAAATGACGTTGGATCGATGGGAACAAGAAGGAAGGGAGATTTTGAGGAACAAAGATGTGTTCGCAGATGTTTTCACCCAACGGAAGCGCTGGGGTCTTCTGTTGTGATCCCAGCATGTCACTCCATTAAAAAAATTTTTTTCCCTCTCTCTCCATAACTCTGCTCTGCAAGTGGTATTTCCTCTGTCATTAAAATTTCCATTTTAGTCTTCGAACGGTACTGTATTGCTGTCGCAGATAAGAGTCACGGATGACGTCTGGCAACGGGACAACGACGCCCACCCAACGAAACCCGTTTGCGGTTTCCCACCCTGGAAGATCCACGGACTTCCATTGTACAAAAGTCCTTTCATTGCCTATTTTGAATCACAGCGTCCTCCTTCACTGGAACTTTCAACAAATGCTGAGAGTAGCAAGAACCAAGACTTTCCCTGGTTGACCGTCAAGATCTCCTCCAGATCTGATGTTCAAGAAACCTCCCAGGAGTTGACCATCACTACAATACCAAAAAAAAAAAAAAGACGTTGAGACTCTGGAAAGAGCGCAGAGAAGAGCAACAAAGATGATTAGGGGACTGGAGGATAAAGTATACAAAGAACGGTTGCAGGAACTGGGTATGTCTAATCGGATGAAAAGAAGGATTAGGGGAGACATGATAGCAGTCTTCCAATATTTGAGGGGCTGCCCCAAAGAAGAGGGAGTCAAGCTATTCTCTCCAAAGCACCTGAGAAGGCAGGACAAGAAGCAACGGATGGAAACTAACCAAGGAGAGAAGCAACCTGGAACTTCCGTTGACCAGGCCCCTTGTCCCCTGCCCTCTTTGCTGGATGTGACATGCTCTCTTGTGAAAAGTCAAGTCCCCAATCCATTTTGCTCACGACTTTTCTCCCCAAGGAGCGTCTCAAACTCCAGAAATGGTGTTTTTTTCTTTTTCCCATGGTCCTTGGCGTGCAGTTCTCTGGAGAAAATGGGAGCTCTTCCTTTTGGTCTCGTGTGGGAGACAGGGTCAAAGATCGTGCCCATTTAACCTTAGGCACAATAACACAGCCTTTACACACACACACACACACATACACACACACCAGTCCCATCCAGAGGTTTTCTCAATGAAAGAAGGCTGCTGAATTTTTGTGAGTTCTCTTCTGTTGTTGTTGTTTTTTTAAATGTATTTTCCGTTCCACCCAGTTGGATCTTCAATAAGAGAGAGATGGATAAATGCTGTTTTGATTTGCAAGGAGAGAGAGAATCAGGAGGTGGGCTTTGCAAATAATTCAGAAAAGCTATTTGGGTGCCCACAGAGTGGGGTTTTGGATCTGTAAAGTAGCTACAGGATCTGTGCTCATACCTCTGCACGCTCCTTTAATCTAGTCTGATTATGTGCTGCACACCCTTAGTAAATACTTTTCATCCCCAAAGCTACAGCTCCCTGGACTGGGCAGAAGAATAAAAACTGAATTGTAAGTCACACACTGCTTGCGTACTCTACATTGTCAACCCTGCTGTGGCTGGTGGGTTGTTTTTTTAGGCTCTTCAGCATCTCCACTTTTGCCAGTACCGAGCAGTAAAATTAAATTTATTTTATTCCTACTGCTAAGATTTCTGTGACATCCCCAGTATCATTTGGTGCTCGGTGCAGTGGGGTGGAATACACCAGAATCCAAATAAAGAATTCTTTATTCTATTCTATTCTATTCTATTCTATTCTATTCTATTCTATTCTATTCTATTCTATTCTATTCTATTCTATTCTATTCTTATTCCTTTTCCTATTCCTATTCCTATTCCTATTCCTATTCCATCCTATGACTTGTGGCTCTCTGTTCCTTGGAGGAAGAAAGGAAGAAAAACTAGATTAATCCTCAAAGGCTCCGTGGCTCTCCCAAAATAGACAGGTTCCAATTAGGCTGGGAAATAAAATCTCTGGATTCGATGGGGAAGTCAATCTGATCCAGGCATTCAAATCAAATTGAGTAGGAATTTCTTAATTGCCAGTCTGGCAGGGCACAGAAATGTCGGCACCTTCCAGAGGAGACCACAATCTCAAGATGAGAATGAACCTTCCAGTCGCATTGTTGTGCGTGCAAAGTTTCTCTTAACCCCAAGAAACACAACACGGCTTTCGAAAAGGGGACGAAGGGGAGACAACAACAATTCCTTTCCTCTTTGGAATAAAAAGAGCCGGGGGACACAATTACTGTAAATCTTTATTTCAAATTAAATAAAAAAACCCTGTTTAGGGGTGTGGGGGTATCTTTGACCGTTTTTGCTTGGGAGGGCTAAAGAAGCACGCCCCCCCCCCTTCTCCCTCTGCAGTTTTAGGATCATCCTTGGTTTTCAGGCAGGTCTGGCTTAATGGGGCAGTGGGACAGGTGAAGTGAGGAGAGTAAGCGTCCCCTTCTCATGTCAAGATCCAGGGAAATCAGAAAATCCAGGCAGATTAAGATTTATTGCAAGCTTAAGCTCTTTACGAGAATCTGAACTACTAATGGTTAAAGGCAGATAAGAGTCAGTCAAATTCAATTGTGGGCTGGATTTAGATCTCTTGTGAGCCCGAAAGGACTCCAGACCGATGACGCCTTTAACCCCTGCCTCCCTCGGGGGGGTCAGCCTGGTTATCTACACTTGGCCTGCGATTTGGGGAAGTGATTGGGATAACGTGTCCTGCCCCTGGACTTCAAAGGCCTCGCTCCCACGTAGGCTGCTTTGAACGTGGACATCGGCTGCCTGCCAGAGCCACAGCTGTTCTACGCAGAGGCAGATGTTCTGGATGGGTAGCTGTCGGGAAGCATATTCTCGGTGGGACTCATCTTTCTTTATCTTTCCTTTTTTTTTCAAAGTTTTGGGTTTCTTAGGTGGTCAGGATTTCCTTATCAACAGGAAGGGCCCCTGGGAAGTGATATAGCTCCCTCTCTAATACAGGTAGCCCTCAACTTAATGACCAGAATTGAGCCTAAAAATCCGGTTGCCGAGATGATTGTTGAGTGAGTTTTGCTCCATTTGATGACCTGCCTTTCCAGCGTTCTTAAGTGAATCACTGCAGTTGTTACGTTAATGGCATGTTGTAAAGAGAATCTGGTTTTGCTCTTGAAGGGGATCGCATGTCCCTAGGACACTGCAACCGTCATAAATATGAGTCAGTGGCCAAGCGTCTGAATTTTGACCCCGTGATGGGGATGCAACAAGGGTGGCAAATGTGAAAAACTTCCATAAGGCCACTTTTTTCAGCACCGTTATGACTTCAAAACCGGTCACTAAATGAACTTGTTATAAGTTGTTACCCATCGCTGCAGCAAACCTGCCGAAGGGGTGATCGTGTCATGGCCTATGACCGCATGCAAATGGCATGATGTGTGATGACTCAAAGGGGCGTGGCACAAAGGCAACACGGTCACATAAGTAAGAAGAGTCCCTTTAATACCTCCAACTTTGCCCCCAATGCCCAGGTTACCTTCGGCTGGAGAAAAAAACGCTCCCCAAAACAGTCTTTTAAGTGGAGGAAATTCAGTCCGAAAACAAAGTACGTATAAACTGTAAATAAAAATCCACACAAACCAAACAAGCAATTAACTGGACAGGGCAGGAGAAGGAATTGCAGACTTGAAAGGCCAAAAAAACACACACCAACTATAATAAGCCGTGACAATAAATGATAGCTCGCGATTTGCTTCCAACAAAGTTGCTGTGTGCAATCTCCCTTTTAAAACACTGTGTTCCCAGCTGCCGCTAATGAAGGGAATCAGGGCCCTTTCCTCCCCCGTAAGCCACGCACCCCACATTGCTCCCTTCTCCGTTCCTCCCTGTGTGCCCTAGGATGAAGAGGGGAGTGGGCCTGGATCTTCCTCTGAACTCTCTCTGCCTTGTTCTACCTCTCCCCTGCTCTGCCCAGTTGGACCGTGCCCTTCCCCAGTTTATTCCACAGCCGACGGAGCCGCACTCCCACTCCCTGTCAGCTGCTCAGCCTCCCCCTCGGAATCAGATTCCAACAGGCGCATGACAATGCATGCCTCTGTATCAGACATGATGAGGTCACTCGTCCTCCAGCCGATGACATCACCCCACACATGTCCTCCGGTTGATTGGCGGGGACGCTGGAGCAAGGATGCCAAGCCTCGTCCATTATTAGAAGTTCCTGTCGATGCTTGGAGTTTTGCCCGCCCATCAAGGGCATACATGACAGTGGGAGCGGCAAATGTTGTCTGGGGCTGCTTTTAGAGACACTTGGCAGGCCTGTATGATCGTTTCTTGAGTCTGCCTCTTTCATCGCGGGCGGATGCCAAAATTTATTCTGAGCATCGATCTGTTGCAGGTGAGATATGTGTTTTATTAAAGCATCGTTCCTGAAACCCCCTCTTTTGGGGGGGTTTATTGAAGCGGGGTAGCAGACCAGTTCAAACAGATGTTGCATGCAACAGGCAGTAAAAAAAGCTCCCATTTCTTCTCACCTGCCCCCCCTTCCCAACATCTGGGGCTACAGTTCCTGTCTTCCTTCCTTGGCCAGCCCACACAGCACATCTGGAAACCTGGCACTGAGGTTTAGTGGACGTGGGAGTAAGGAAAGGGCTGGATTTGGGTTAGCAGAGCAGGCATCCGTAAAAACGTGCCTTTGTTTCCCCATCTGTAAAACATTGATGGCCATGTTGAGTTCATCGTAGAGAGTCGTGTAGCTGTTTCAACACCTTCCCTCAAAACGACGCTGTAGAGTCCTGCACGCCAGAACAACTAGACACAAGGACGGTTTTTTTCCCCCGAACGCCATCACTCTGCTAAACAAATAATTCCCTCAACACTGTCCCAACTATTTACAAAGTCTGCACTACTATTACTATTAATCTTCTCATCCCTCCTTATCACCCATCCCCTCCCACTTGTGACTGTATGACTTTGTTGCTTGTATCCTTACGATTTATATTGACTGTTTCCTAGTATGATTGGATTGCTTATTGTGCCCTATGACTATTATTAAGTGTGGTACTTTATGATTCTTGACTCTTGACGAATGTTATCTTTTCTTTTTATGTACACGGAGAGCATTTGCACCAAAGACAAAATTCCTTGTGCGTCCAATCACACTTGTCCAATAAAGAACTCCTATTCTATTCTATTCTATTCTATTCTATTCTAATTCTAATTCTATTCTAATTCTGTTCTAATTCTGTTCTACCATCTGCATGCTGAGGAAATCCCAGTGGTGGGATATACAGTTATGGGAAGGGGCTTGCTTAATTTCACTTGGCTCGAGCTGGAAAATAAGAATTAAGGAATTGTGTCCCGCGCCTGCTCCGTTCTGAAACCCTGCCCAATCCCATTGGCTTCCTATAATTTTATTTCCCCTTTGCTAGAGAAGAAACACAGCGCCGCAGGAGCTCTCAGCGTCCCAACCAGGAGGAATAGGCTGGCTCCAAAGCTTGAGCGCATGGCCATTGCAAAATTAAGCCCCTTCTTTTTTTTTTTTAAACTTAATCTCCCTTCCCTTCCCAGGCCTATCTCTGCACTAATAAGGATTAGAAACCTGTTTTTTTTTTTAAAAAAAAAAAACAGACATTCCAAAAGTGTTTACATTCCGTGCTTTTGTTTTAAATTGCACATATACACTGGGTTTTGCAGAGGAAGAAACCGGGTGCACACACACAAAAAAAAAGAGACGAAGAGCAAAAGAGCCTCTTTTGAAAAATTCAGATGTTTTATCTCCCAGATACGAACTCCGAACTCCGGCCAGAACTTTGATGAGAAAAAACAAAAAATTCTTAAGAAAAAAAAAACAGTTTGCTTAAGCCTGAGAGAATTGGATCAAAAGAGAGAGTACTTTGGAAAGTTTTCAAGAGCATTGGCCTCCTTCCTCCTTTAGGAATTCTAAACAAGGTCCCTGGAAAGAAAGAAAAACCATCATCCTTTCGAACAGTGGCAAAACTGCGGTAGGAAACCGTCACCCGCACGGCCAGGGAAGATGGTCAACTCATAGCTAGGTCGTGGTTTGTCAAGACAGCAGCAGCAGTATAACGTGGAAGGTCTTAAGTGTAGCCTTTTAACATCTCCACGAACTTGTTCAAAATCTTGGGAGACCATCTGCCTTTTTTTTCTTTGGCCGGGCGCTTTTCAGATCTGTGGACTCCATCTCCCATAATTCCCCAACGTGAGAATTCTGGGAATTTGGTCCACGTTTCTGCAGGATGTCTAAGTCGAGCAAGGTTACCATAAAGCAGCATGGGCCAGTGGCTGAATTTATTGCGATGCAGCCACCAACGTATACGAGTGTATCTCAAACTCTATGTTTTAAGTATATCTCAAACATAACTTCTGTGATTTGTGAGTTGCCTGCTTTGATGCCTGTGATTGTACGAAGTGCTTAACCCCCTCATTGGAAGCCACGGCGTACCATTATAAGCCTCACAGGAACCCTACAAGGTAGACTTAAGTTGAGATGGGGAGGCCCGGATCAAAATCCTCTAGCCACAGCCTAGTAGATGGAGTGGACAGACAAACCTCTCATCCTCATCTTCTTTTAATGACCCCATAATCCCTTGTGGGCTGGAGTCTGGACAGTTGAATGGAGCTGAGGGTTTACTGGCCGGATGCCCTTTCTGTCACCAATGCGGAGTTGTATTCAGCAGATATATTCAGAGAGAGAGAAATATCTGCTCCTAGCTAGGATCGAACTCACAGCCTCCGGATTGTGAGGCAAGAGCTCCACCCCTACCCCTACCGCACCACTCACAAACCTCACGCCCTGCTGGCTCAAATTCCAGAATTCTGACTGTGTTCACACACCACCTTCTATTAGGCTCGAGAAAGACTCTGCAAATGCCTTTAGGTCTTTTGAATTGGGGTCTTGGTGGCTCTCTGAGGTTGGCTGTTTTGCAGACATTTCATGACCCAACGAGGTAACGTCGTCAGCGTTAGAAGGGAGCATGGTTTGCTTTCTGTTTATATATATATATATCTTTTGTACCACAGCATGTTTACATTGCATGAATCCAAAAGGTGGCTTAATTCCTGGCTAGCTTGTTACGTACATTGTCTGAATGTAGCCCACCCCGTCTCCTGCATAAGCAATTCCAGAAGCATTCAGTTTCTGATATATTTGGGGTGTTTTCATAATGCTCTTTCCTATCCTTATTGGCGAACCCCGTTGTTTTTTTTTGAACTTCTCCATTGTTTCCCCGAACTAGGAAAAAGACCAAAATGGAGGTTGGAGAACTGATGTGTGGCCAGCACCTGTGAACCCCACCCTCCAGGGAGAGGGGGCTTTTAGCCTCATTGCCAGATGTGTTCACACCTTCCCAAACTTTGCATCTGGAAAGGATGATAGCTGTAAGCCAAGAATTGCTGGCTGAGCTTCCTCAAAGAAAGGTCCGTTTGGAGGGGAGGACGATAAAGCGAAAAGAATGAACACCTTCATAAGATTCCCACACTGCGCAATCAGGTTTTCCAAGCTTGGCAACTTTAAGATAGGTGGCTGGAGAATTCTGGCAGTTGAAGTCCACCTATCTTAAAATTGCTAAGGTTGAAAAACGTTGCTTTAGGTGCGGTGGTAGGATTCAGCCGGTTGTTAACTTTCTTTTCTTTTTTTAAAAAAATAAAATTTTATTTCAGTTTTCCACATTTTAAAAACATATTTTTTTTAGCGAACAGCATGATTTCAGGTTTTTACATTTCCATACAAACATGGCTATAATTACATACTCACCTTTCACCTTTAATTTCATGTCTTACCATTACTTTACATATTTTCTATTATTTTTCTCAAATACTTTCCTCCAGCTAATTCTATAAATTTTCCAATACATAACCTATTTCCTTAAACTTTAAACGACTCTCATATCTTCATATTCATTGTACTTTTATACTTTTATCCGTCAGGTTTGCAATTTCATCGCATATTCTTATTTCATCATTTCACAAATTCTATTTCAATTCAAACCTTTCAAAAAAAGTTTCCCCCATAGTTACTAATTTGAATGTGCCACCCCTATAGCTTATATATCATTTAATTAACTCCCCCTTTTATTCCCAATAACCATCTAACTTCTAATCATCGCCTAAAAATGATAATAATAATA
Organism: Pseudonaja textilis; assembly: GCF_049901715.1. Lineage (NCBI taxonomy): Eukaryota > Metazoa > Chordata > Lepidosauria > Squamata > Elapidae > Pseudonaja > Pseudonaja textilis. The sequence goes on along the minus strand of NC_142007.1, from coordinate 4,050,038 downwards.
ATAATCTCCTAGGTCGTTACCTAACCTTTTAGGTCAGATTCCTCAGGGTGTTTTTCCCTTCAATTATATAGAAATATTTATAATTTCAAAAAGAATTAATCTATTCCATTCATCGTAAGAACTGATATTAATCTCTTTACAACAATCCTCGTAATTCATTTCAATTATATTCTATAAATTTCTTAAACATAGTTAATAAACTTGTCATAGTTTTCTTTTCTTTTTTTTCAGTTGTTAACTTTCTGAGCAATTTGGTGAACTTGTTGTTGGAATAAATCATTAGGGCAGGGAACCGGTTGTTAAATTTTTTGAATCCCACCACTGTTTAAGTGCCCAACAGACCTTCCCTGGCAGAATATTTTGAGATGCAGTGAGCATCCTTGACTGGGGACCAGTAGCTGGAGGAAATGGATGCTGTATTTGGCTGTCTTTCAAGCAGAGGGATATGGAGTTGGCTCTCGGTTCCTTGTTTGACATCTGGCAGATTGTCCCCTCGCCTGCATCCGGAAACAAGTTTTAGCCTTTCCAGGAGATAATTTTTCTTTTCCTTCCTTTTTTTTTTTTTTAAAGTCCTCCGAGGGACAACAAATGGCTCACATCTGGCCTGCATTTAAGTGTATTTGTTATTTCGTTTTATTTATTTGCAGGAGAAATTCCTTCAATGTTTGTTTCCTAGTCTGCGTTCGAACAAATATCGGTGGGAACTTTTCTGGGGTGAAGTGAGGGGGGGGGGAGCTTGGAAACATCTGGGAGATGATGCTTGCCAGCTGTTTCCAGATGTGCCAAATGTGCAGAGCCTGGTCTTAGTCCTTCCCTGCCCAGACTAATGGGTACAGAGAGACCAGGAGCATAAACCATTGCTGTTTGATCTGTCATTTGTTGCAATTCTACCGGTTGGGACTATTGGACACATCTGGAAGATGTCAGAGTTGGGAAGTTTGTTTCAGACCTATCCATTGCACTTATCGGACAGATGTGATCTCGCTTAGAGTGAATTTAGTTTCTGGGTTTACACCCTCCTAACGCTAAGCAAAGCGGGTTTGTAGAACATACGAAGCTGCTTGCAAACCACTCTGACCAACATGAAACTAGTATCGGATAACACAGGTAGTCCTCAACGTACCACAATGGAGCCCAAAATTTCTGTTGTTAAGTGAAACATTGTGAATTTTGCCCCGTTTTACAACCTTTCTTTGCCTCAGTTGTTAAATGAAACACTACAGTTGGTAAGTTAGCAACCCGGCTGTTAAGTGAATCTGGCCTTCCCCATTGATTTCGCTTGCCAGGAGGCCGCAAAAGGAGAACACATGACTTTGAGGACACAGCAATGGCCATTGGTGTAGGGTCTCCTGCTTGGGCGGCGGGGTTGGACTAGATGACCTATAAGGGTCCCTTCCAACTCTGATTAACTGTTATCTGTTAAATATGAACCAGTTGCCAAGCATTTCTGAATTTTGGATCACGTGATCTATGAAGATCGTAACTTTGGAAAACTGCTCATATGTTAACTTTTTCCACCGCCGTTGTCCCTTCGAACGGTCTGTTTAGAGCCAAAATGGACAACAACTTCTACTGCCTGGTTAAGCCTGTTTGTACGAAAACTCTTAAAACAATACAGAATTACGTGCATTTACATCCGAGGCCCCCCGCCCGGCACCCTTGAATGGTCCATCTCCTGGCCCAGGGCCCACCTTCCATTAATGTGATGAAATGACATCACACACACACACAAACACACACACACACGCACACTGTTGTTCCAGCCATTTCCACTCAAATTTCAGCCGTCCTTTTAAAGTTTGATGACCTGTAATGTGCACAACCATTGATGGGATTCCATTTTTTTTTTTACTACCTGTTCTGTGGGCGTGGCTCGATGGGCGTGGCAGGGGAAGGATATTCTGCAAAATCCCCGTTCTCTCCCCACCCCACTAACCTGCTTTCCAGCTCCGTTCTCCTGGGCAGGGCAACAAAAGGAGACCCAGCCGATCAGCTGGGACTCAATGGGAGGCAGAGAAGAGATATGGGGGCCAGTCAGAGGTGGGATTGGCGGTTCTCCAAACGACTCAAAATTTCCGCTACCGGTTCTCCATTTCTCCATTTTTAGTTGTTCGCTGCAGTCTCGAAAACGCCTTCCCTGCATATATATTTTCACACACACACACACACACCGTAAAACTTCTGTTGCTTGTTCTTCTCTCTCTGGTATTCTGGCAGTGACATCTCTCCAGAGGGGACGGCAGGCCAGGAAGCGAATTTCAATGAACCCGTGAAAGAGTTTTAAATTTTCATGTCCAACTTCAATTATTCAGGAGTTCTGGAAAGAGACTTTCGCGGGGGAGAAAGAGCCGTGACCGCGCTTGCTTTGCCGGGGATGTTTATTTTTAGGATTTTTTTCCCCGTTTGGGTTTGGTACTGCTCGACTTCAACCAGAGATATTCTGACGGGAAATGCAGGTTTTCTTTAGCGTAGCTGGCAGCAGGGATTTCATCCGTTGCGAGGACTTGCAGATCAAAAGAGCTTGCAGATTTATTTTCATTTAAGGACAGCGAGATCGGAGAGCAGGGGAAAAGGAATGATAAACCCGGCGATGCAGAGCAAGGAAAATGGATTTTTCTTTAAGCCTGTAGCCTGTTTTCTGCAGAAGATTAAAGCCATAAAATGAATGCTAAAGTCAATTTACCGTGAATATTCAGGTGTCAGGGAGATAGATAGATAGATAGATAGATAGATAGATAGATAGATAGATAGATAGATAGATAGATTTGTTTTCTGAGGTTCTCGCGGGTATTTGTATGTGGATCTTTGGTTGTTCGGGTTTTCTCCCGCGTAAGATTCGAAGTATCACTCTGAGAAGCACAGAGCCGAAGACAGAAGCCTGAAGATGATGAATGAGACTTCATCGAAACGTTGCCTAGATACTTCGAATCTTACGTGGGAGAAAACCCGAACAACCAAAGATCCATATATATATATATATATATATATATATATATATATATATATATATATATATATATATGTATATGTATATGTATATGTATATGTATATGTATATGTATATGTATATGTATGTGTATATATGTTTGTTTTCTTTCTCTATGCACTGGCACGAAGCCGAAAGCACCAGACAGAGGATGGCGAGTAGGACCTCGCCGAAACGTCACCAAGTTACTCTTAATCTTACACAGGAAAAGACCCAAACACACCTAGACCTACATATGTATATTAAATGTGCTGCCTGAAAGTGCTAATGCCGGCACAGCCGTTGTTACGGTGACGATTAATAATCATATTAATGGCAATAAAACTCAGCGCCCCTTAACTCCGAAGACAACAAGGTGGCAAATAAAAAGAGCCATTTTATTTGTTTCAAACAGGATGGTTTTTAAAAAAAAAGGCAGACAGGGCTCGGAGGCAGGAAGGGCCTGGCATGGCAGCTACCTGGGGAAGGTAAGAGGCTGAAATGGCTTGAGTTTTAGGTTGGGTGGAGGCCTGCCACTTTCAACCAGGATAGCCTCACAAGTTTAAAAAAAAAAAAAGACAGCTTATGCTTCCTTTTCCCACAAGGTTCAGCCTCACTGGCATCCCAGCTGGTTTATCTCTTTGCACTGGCTTTATTTATGTTTTCGCCCCGTGCCAAGGTGCCCTGGGAGACCTGTAGTTCCTAAAATACATGGTAACATAACCCCTTGCAACGCCAAAGGTATTTTCCTGATTCCCGCCTAGCAACCAGAACTAATGATTCACCAGGACTCCGAAAACTAATAAACAGACCACAGTTAATAATTAAAACACACACACATACACACACATAAACGAGATATTCCCTCTCTCAATTGCTTGGGCTGTTTTCCCTCCGGGGAATCCCAAACCCGTTGAGAACTGCTCAGTTTGATTTTTGAGGTTGGGGATTTGATAATGTTGACCTGGTGCCTCTGTTAACCAAACTTCCTTTGTAGGCTGTTGAAAGATCAAATCTGAATACAGGTGGTCTCTCGGGGCTCCAGCAGTTCCCACACCCCCACCCCCATTTAAATCACGAGTCTCTGGCCGTACTTCCAAAACTTAAAGATTTATTAGGAGTAAATATGCCAGCACTGCCTGGGTGTAGCCGACTCTGAGACGCATCATTCCTTGTCACCTTTGACCCTGGTTTCCCCCCCCCCCACTCTCTGGGTGTTATCGTAATTCATATTCTCCAATGGGACACATCCATAGCCCAGAGTCACCAGTCATGTTCTCCAATTCGATATTTGCACAGCAGAAACTTCAGTCACCCAGTTACTATCTTTGAAAAACTATGTATGGAATGCGCTTTCGATTTCCAAGCTGCCGCACTGCTCTTTAAAACCCCCCCGCCTTTCTGTTGGCAACTCTAAAAAGACCATAGAAATATTTTATGAGTTGAGATGGTCCCTGACTTACAACCGTTCATCAAGTGACCGTTTGAAGTTGCAACAGCACTGAAAAAAGCGACTTCTGACCATTTTTTCACTCTTACGACCAATGCGGCCTCCTTGTGGCTACGTGATCAAAATTCAGGTGCTTGGCAACCGACTCATAATTACGACGATGGCAGTGTCCCGGCGTTCCAGGATCCCCCTTTGCAACCTCCTGATAAGCAAAGTCCAACGGGAAGCAGGATTCGCTTAACGGGCGTATTTCGTACTTAACGACTTGCAGAAATGGGGCAAGAATGGTCGTAAAACGGGGCAAAGCTCCCTTAACCAATGTCTCGCTTAACAACGGTTCAGAGTCCTCTGTGGCCGTAAGTCAAGGACTTACCTCTACCTCCTTTTGCGCGGTGGGGGGGATGCATTTACTACCGGTTCTGTAGGGCTTGGCTTGGTGGGCGTGGCCAGGGAAAGATACTGCAAAATCCGCCTTCCGACTAAGGGACCTCATAGGTCATCTAGTCCAACCCCACCCAAGCGGGAGACCCTACACCATTTCAGTCCAAGAATCCGTGTCCTGTTGTCTGGGGAGGAACCGGCTTCTCCCTTCCAGGACACATTTTCCATTCGTCGTCTTCTGTGCCGCCGTTTGTGCCAGCTGGCCGTGCCTCTCTCTTCGCAGGGCTCCCAGCCGGTTGGCACGCCAGTCAGGGCTCTCTCTTATCCGCGCAAAACCCCTCGCCGGCTCGGCGGCGTAACCGCGCCGGACAAACCCGCCTTTTCTTCTTTGCTGGAAGAGCTGCCAGGCCTGGCTGTCTTCCCACAGCCCAGAGACCGTGTGCGAGGCAGAACATAAGTCCCCGATTGTCTTGCTTGCTGGGGTAAGGTTTGCAGGGGCTTTGTCACAGAAACGGGCCCCCTTTCCCCTCCCTTCTCCTCCCTCCCCCCCTCCCCCCGATATTTTACACAGAGCGGCCGCGGCGCTGAGAAATGCGACATGAAAGTGGAGAAGGGGGAAATCTCTTCATTGTGTTTAGTCTTTTCCGACTTTCGCTTGGGAGGCTTTGTTAGCAAGGAGATGGCCGGATCTTGGCGGAAGAGGCCTTCCCCCCAGCAGCTGAAGCGGGTTTAAAACCACCCCAAATGGGAAATTTTATAAAGAGGAAAAGATCCCCAGATGAGCTCTGGTCTTCTTTCTTTCGCGCAATCCCGTTCTCCTCCACCTACATCGATGTCCCTTTGCTCTGTTGCTACTGGATCTTAGTGGACAACCAGTTAAATAAAATAAAATAAAAAAGCCAGTGCAATCCTAAATTGCATTAACAGAGGGATACACAATCGAGATCAAGAAAGAGACTAATACCACTCTATAAAACCTTAGTAAGGCCACATCTAGAGTACTGTGTCCAGTTTTGGTCACCGCATTATAAAAAAAGATGTTGAGACTCTGGAAAGAGCGCAGAGAAGAGCAACCAGGATGATTGGGGGACTGGAGGCTAAAACATATGATGAACGGTTGCAGGAACTGGGCCTGGCTAGTCTAGGGAAGAGAAAGACCAGGGGAGACAGGAGAGCAGCCTTCTGATATTTGAGGGGCTGCCCCAGAGAGGAGGAAGGGGGTCAAGCTATTTTCCAAGGCACCCGAAGGCCAGACAAGGAACAATGGATGGAAACTGACCAAGGAGAGATTCAACCTGGAAATAAGGAGAAACTTTCTGACAGTGAGAACAATCAACCCATGGAAGAGAAGTTGCCTTCGGAAGTTGTGGGAGCTTCATCCCTTGAGACCTTCAAGAAGAGATTGGACTGCCCTTTGTCAGAGATGGTGTAGGGTCTCCTGCTTGGGCAAGGGGTCGGACTAGATGACCTACAAGGTCCCTTCCACGTCTAATTCTGTATTCTATTCTTTAACTCTAGCTCTATTCATTCTGACGCTTGGCAATTAATACGCTAGGATGGATGACATTTCTACACCTGTCTCCTAAATTTCATGTCATTATGATACCAGGGGGGGAGGAAGGAAAAAGAGAAGGGGGAGAGAGGAGGAGGGGGGGAGGGGGGAAAGAAGAGGGGAGATGGGTGCCATTTTAAACCTATGGGCTTAAACTCTATGTCAACATACACCGTAGCTAAGAATACCGGAGTTTTTTGGATGTCAGAAACCGGGAAAGTCTTATCGCTTTTCCTTTTCCCAATCCATTTTTAATTCCCAACAAAAAATGCAACAAATAAAACATTCGTGTTTCACGCAAGACACCTAAGGGATTCGCATGAAGCTCTCTACCAATTCAGCCCACGGTTTCATTGATTTGGATCTGATATGTTTGATACGAAGTCAGTTTTTATTTTATTTTTTTTCCGTCCTCCCCTTAAGTGCAAAGGAGGCCTAGTTGGGCAGAAATGCATGGTGGTTTTTTTTTTTTTTGTTGTTATCATGTCCATTTCGCGGCTCATTTAACAACAATTTAGATGGGCTCTGGGGAGAGATGGATGGCTGAAAGAGTTTGTGAGCGATTCCCTCATGCTTGACAATTGGACAACGAGTTGCTATGGGAAGGTGGTGTCTCAAGTGATGGCGCTCCCATAACTTCTGAAGGCAACTTCTGTTCCATGGGTTGGTCGGTCTCACTTTCAGAAAGTTTCTTCTTATTTCCAGAATCCAGGTTATTCCCTTTTTTTTTTTTTTTAAATGAAATAGCCACCTCTTTCTTAACGCCTCGAAGGCAGCTCTTGCCGGCTTTCCCTGAAGCGCGTAGCTAGGGATATCCCGACAGCTCTTTAAGGGCAACCTCAACTCATCCGCAAAGCTTTTATGCTTAACAAGACAATTTCCTCCCCACCTGGTTTCAATTCAGAAAGCAGCTCCGTTACAGCCTGGGCGTGTGAGCCGTTGAATATTTTGGGGTTACTTTTTGGGTTACAGGTAACGTTGCAGGATTTTAGCTGATTTCTCATCTTTGCCCTGCAGATGTTCTTCGCCTCCTGCCCTTCCTTAGGGGGGTCATAAGTGTGAAAATCGGTCATAAAATGTTTTTTCCAGTGCTGTTGTAACCTGGAACGAACGAACGAATGAATGGTTGTAACTCGACGGCTAGCTGTATTTGTGAAACTAAAAGGTGGGATATAAATCAACAAAGCACCTCTTTCAGAATATCGGAATAGAGCTGAGAGGGACCTTGGAGGTCATCTAGTCCAGCCCCTATACCAGCGGTGGCTAACCTTTTTGGGCTCCTGTGCCAGAAATTGTGCACGCGTTTGCACACTCGCGTGCCAGCACCCAGAAGGCAATGTGCACCCCTCTACGCCCCCTATCCATGAGTACGCAATCCTCACCCACCGTCCTGCCCCCTTACCTGCATTGTGCCTCACAGCTGATTTTCGGCTGGTTTGAGGCCTTTTTTGGCCTCCCAGACGCTTGAGGAAGGCTTTTGCAGGTTTCTGCAGGCCGAAAACTAGGTCCGTTTTGTCACTTCCGGTATGTGTGAGAAAAAAAAAACCAGGAAGTGATGAAACGGGCCTAGTTTTTGGCCTGAAAAGCCTTCCTCAAACCTCTGGGAGTCCAAAAAAGGCCTCAAACTGGCTGAAAATCAGCTGTGAAGTGCGTGCGTGTGCAGTGAGGTAAGTTTGCCTGCAGCTCTCATGCCGGCACAAATGGCTCTGCGTGCCTCCTGTGGCACGCGTGCCACCGGTTCTCCATCACAGCCCTACACCGTTTCAGACTGTCCAGTCTCATCTTAAAAACCTCCAGGGATGAAGGTCCTGCACTTCTGCTCCAAGAACGAGGCTGGGTTGCATACATACCTTGCTGCGCTAGTTCCCTATTTTAGGCATTTTTCCCCTTTCTTGTGTGTGTGTGTGTGTGTGTGTGTGTGTGTGTGTGTGTGTGTGTATTTATTTCTCTGCCTCTTTAAGACTGAGGATGAGTTCTACGCCTTTAAGAGGTGTTTATATAAAGGCAGCCGTTAGAGGGTGTGTCCTCTCTCCTTGTGTCAGGTATTCATTGCCGAGTTCTCCGTGTAGAATTAAGAAAAAGAAGATCGATTGCTGGTAAGGTATTTTGCCTACCGCGCATATGTCTGTATATAACTGCTGTATATAAACCACTGTTAAACGTCTGAAGTCTCTGTGTGCTGTGTTTTGCTCCTGGATTGTCTCACTATAGTAGTCACGTTGCAAACTCTCTTAACAAGGCTCAAAGAATCCATCTCTCCTTCCCCAAAATAGCCCCCTGTGTTATGGGATATTATAAGCTGCTTTAATCCAATGCCAGGGCCTGCCGCATGGGAAGTGGGTCGGGTTGCCAGCCCGTTGCGTCACCGCCTGGGCAGGTTTCCACCACTACACCACCACCACCCCCACTGCCCCAAAGGCCTTTGGGTCACGGTGGGAAGCTCCCTCATGCCCCCCGACAGCCTTTGGAGTCCGCTTCCCAAGTGGCCGGATCAGTTGTCCAAGCCGTGCTTGGCACCTTGGGGCAGAGGGGTTCCCCTCTCCTCCTCCTGCCCCAAGGTTGTTCCCTGATCTTTGGCTCCGCGCCTGTCACTCTCCGTCAATTCTTTGCAAAGGCAGGGAATCCCAGCCCCGCCTGGCTTCGCTCAGATGGTCCTTTTGATCCGTTGCCGGGTTGGTTTACGTGCTGTACCAACCGAAGCGCTCCCCCGGAGGGGTGGGGTGGGGGAGGGCAAGGTTAGGGGGATGCGTCCAAGGCTGGGGCCACCTGTTCTGAATTCGGCCCCACACAGGGGTGGGTCAGTCGCCCTGGCAGAAATGCCCGTCCAAATTGTAAGGTGAGGAGAGGAGAAGGCCAACCCGCTGCAGGCGCGAGTTGGATTGAGGAAATGGAGGTTCGGCCTTGGCTTCCTATGATGCAAGGCACACTTCCCGTTGAGTCGGGTTTATTCGTTTAGACACAGAGACCCTGAAACTAGATTTGTGGGCTGTGCAGTTCCAAGGAATAGTCTTGAATCGTTCTGGGTAAGAATAGATGATGAATGTCTGTGTGTGTATAGAGAGGCAGGCAGGCAAACAGACAGACAGAAAGACAGACAGACAGATAGATAGAGGGAGGAAGGAAAGAAAAATAGCTGAAGGGGGAAGGAAGGAAGGAAGGAAGGAAGGAAGGAAGGAAGGAAGGAAGGAAGGAAGGAAGGAAGGCAGGTTGGTTTAAAGGTGACGGATGGATGGACGGATGAAAGGAAGGAAAGAAAAATAGCTGAAGGGGGAAGGAAAGAAGGAAGGAAGGTTGGTTCAAAGATGACGGATGGATGGATGGATGGATGGATGGAAGAGGGGAAGGAAGATTTAAAGATGATGGATGGATGGATGAAAGGAAGGAAAAGTGGATAGAGGGAGGGAAGTGGAGGAAGGAAAGGAAGGAGGGAGAGAAAGAGGAAGGAAGGAAAGAAGGATAAGAGGAGGGAAAGAAAAATAGCTGAAGGGGGAAGGAAGGAAATGAAGGAAAGAAGGTTCAAAGACGATGGATGGATGGAAGGAAGGAAGGATAATTCAGCGTCTTTATAACCCATGTAAACAAAATCCAGGGCTTCATAATAGTAATTGGAAGTGAGAAAAACCTTTGCTATGTTCATGGACGTTTCACTGAATAAGTCAGCAATTAAAAAAAAACACACACCAACCCTCTAATTTTAATAAAACACATCCTACGGTATAGTACTATTTTTAATTCAGGTCTTTGTAAAAACTGCCACCACCTCAACTCTACAGTAGCATCTCTTCCCCCGCTTCTGTAAGGCCACTAATTTCAATAACCACAACCCAGCGATACCCGTTTCTCTTCCCCATGCGCGAATGTCCATGTCCAGCTTGGACGTGGCCCACCAGTTTAAGGAGACTGGTCCCCTCATTCATTGCACTGGGATATTCAGATGGGCCAGGGTACACGCATGAAAGGGTGGCAGGGGAAGCGAAGGGACATCTAACTCGTTTTGAGTTGGTCTTTCGTAGACACGTTGGAAGAGGGATGTTGTGAATCCCTTCGGCACCGCTGTTCTAACTTCTTCATTTCTCCTTTTTTTCCTTCCCCTCTTTCTCCCTTTCCTTGCTTCCTAAAGTACACAGGAGGCTCCTTGCTGGTAAGTGGCAACGTTTCGTTGTATGTATAAAAATGACAATAAAGAATTCAATATTCGATCATTTCCCCCTAATTCCTCTTTATCTAAAGCAGTTTTTCACACTCTGGCCAAACTTTGAAGCGGCAACCGCAACTGGGCTCAAAAGGTCTGTTGTTAAACCAGGCAGTTGGCTCGGTGGAGTTGTGCCCCCCCCCCCGCTCCTTGTCCCCGTTGTTAAGCGAAACACTGCAATTAAGTTCATCACACCGTTGTTAAACGAATGGCTGGTCAGAAGGTCGCAAAAGGGGGGAACCAAGGGACACATCTGACCGTCCTAAATTAGGAACCGGTTGCCAAGCATACGAACTTCCATCATGCGATTTGTGGGGATGGTCATAAGTTTTTTATCAGTGCCGCTGTTAGCATCAAGACGGTCACTAAATGAGGACCCTCTCACTATATGGACCTCAGCTCCCAGAATCCCCCTCCAAGTTAGGAATGGCTTGGAAATCCCCTGCTCTAAAGTTTTCTCACACACACACACACACACACACACACACACACACACACACGACAATTGCCGGGAAAGTGTGGAAATGGGGCTGGGGTGGAGGACATGAGGGCAGCTGAGGCCTCTTTCCCCAACTCTCCCCCCTCCCGCCCCCTCCCCAACTCTCCTCCCGTTTAGCAACAAAGCTTGTGCTTCTCCGGACGATCCCAAACGTGGTCTGTTTCTCTGGGCTCAGTTCCGCCTACTTTCCCCGGCGGGCTTTGATGAACCCGGGATAGGATCCCCGGCGGCTCCTTTGATCCTCCGGAGCCAGAGATCGCCAAAATGCGAGGCAGGAATTTGGAATCCGCCCGACTCTGCCAAGCTATGCCTAGCATGCAAAGGGCATCCCCCCTTTTAACCGTGCAACGGGTTGCGAGGGAGAAACGTCGCCCCCTGGTGGCGTTTTCCCCCCTCTTTAACCGTGCAAGGGCTGCGAGGGAGAAACGTCGCCCCCTGGTGGCGTTTCCCCCCCCCTTTAACCGTGCAAAGGGCTGCGAGGAGAAATGTCGCCCCCTGGCGGCGTTTTCCCCCACCCCCTCTTTAACAGTGCAAAGGGCTGCGAGGGAGAAACGTCGCCCCCTGGTGGCGTTTCCCCCTTTAACCGTGCAAAGGGCTGCGAGGGAGAAACGTCGCCCCCTGGTGGCGTTTCCCCTTTAACAGTGCAAAGGGCTGCGAGGAGAAACGTCGCCCCCTGGTGGCGTTTCCCCTCTTTAACAGTGCAAAGGGCTGCGAGGAGAAACGTCGCCCCCTGGTGGCGTTTCCCCTTTAACCGTGCAAGGGCTGCGAGGAGAAACGTCGCCCCCTGGTGGCTTCCCCCTTAACTGTGCAAAGGGCTGCGAGGAGAAACGTCGCCCCTGGTGGCGTTTCCCCCCCTTTAACCGTGCATAGGGCTGCAAGGAGAAATGTCGCCCCCTGGTGGCATTTCCCTCTCCCTTTAACTGTGCAAAGGGCTGCAAGGGAGAAACACCGCCCCCTGGTGGCTACATGGAAGCAGGCAATTGCAGGCCAACCATATCCATCATCTCTTTTCCAGCTGAAGTCCATTTGTGGCCATCTCCGGGGATCAGACCTGTATTCCCCACTTTTGGGTGGCTCCCATAAACTCTTTTTCACAAGCCACAAACCATGATGTCTTTCAAGCCACCCATCAGGCCAGGAAATCTCTCCTCTCCTTTGGTCGGGCTCAGCCAGTCTCTGCAGCGGTGAGAACTTAGTAGTTTTTACTCCTCTCTCGGTGGGGTGGAGAACCTTTGCTCCAGCTTGGTGGGTTGCTGGTCCTCCTTGACTTACAACCGTTTGTTTCGTGACTGTTCAAGTTACGACAACAAGTTGCAATGTCCTGGAGTTTTGGCGGCCTTCTTCACAAAGGAAAGCAAAAATGGGGAAGCCAGATCCACTTCAACAACTAGCAATGTTTCGCTTTACGGCTGTGGCCAAAAAGGATCGCCAAACCAAGGCCAAAGCTCCCCTCGCAACTGCCTTGTTTAGCAACGGAAATTTGGGGGGGCTTGATTGTGGTTGTTAAGTGAAGGACTTACCTGTATTATCCTTGGCCGATAGGTTTGCCAACTCTGCTTTTAGTTTTGAGCCTCTGAATGGCCACAAGGTGGCAGCATTGCCTAGTAGAAGGGAGAGGAGGATGCTGTTTGCTTACATACATTCATACATACATACGTACATACATTCATACATACATACGTACATACATACATATTCAAGAAGCAACTGGATTTTCTTGCTTTTCACGTTTCACTTCTCACCCAAGAAGCTTCTTCAGCTCTGACAGGATGGTAGGGAAAGGAAGGATGTGCATTTATTTATTTAACTATTCATTTATTAATAGATAATCAGAGTTGGAAGGGACCTTGTAGGTCATCTAGTCTAACCCCCCCACCCAAGCAGGAGACCCTACACCATTTGTGACAAAGGGCAGTCCAATCTCTTCTTGAAAGCCTCCAAGGATGAATCTCCCACAACTTCCGAAGGCAACTTCTGTTCCATGGGTTGATCGCTCTCCCTGTTAGAAAATTCCTCCTTATTTCCATAGTTGAATCTCTCCTTGTTATGTTTCCACCCATTATTCCTTGTCTGGCCTTCAAGGTGCTTTGGAGAATACCTTGACCCTTCCCTCCTCTTGGCGGTGAGAATAATGAACCGGTGGAATAGCCTGCCTTCGGAAGTTGTGGGAGCTTCATCCCTGGAGGTTTTTAAGAAGGAGACTGGACTGCCATGTGTCTGGAATGGGATAGGATCTCCTGCTTGCAAAGGGGTTGGACTAGAAGACCTCCAAGGCCCCTTCCAACCCTGTTGTTCTGTTAAGGCCTGGTTGTCTCCCCAAATATATGGGCCAGGAGGCCGGGGTGAGCTCTAAGCTGACCCACTTTTTTTTTTTTTTAATAATTAGGATGCTCCTCGGATGTCACGGCCATTGCTCCTGGCTCTTCTTTTAATCTAATCTCCAAGTCCGGTGCAGAGTCCCGGATTTGACGCGGGCAGCCTTTTATCCTATTATTTTCAATCAAATAAATAACAGGCCAATTCCCTTCAATTAGCAGCTAATGAGAGAGAGAGCCCCAGCTGTCTTGTGAGGATCCTGTATAAACATCCACTTTAGGGATCTTTTTAATTTTTTGTGTGGGGGTGGAGGAATTGCTCTAGCTGGGCTCCCCCCAGAGAGAGCTTTGAGAGGTCAGGAACCCATTAAGCCTCTCTGTGCTTTTAAGGAAGATTGTTTTAAAACATTCAGATTTGCTGGGATCAGGGAGGGGGAGAAGCGAGGTCTTTGTCCAAGGCTGTCCTCTCCCAAGCCATCTCGAGGGGTGCATCTCTATTTATTGGGATATTTTATTTGCCTTGTTCTCCTTCGGCGGTGGTGGACAGCTTGCAAGCCACTCACTTCATAAAAACGGCATTAACGCAAAGCCCCGGCTGTAGAAAGTGCCTTATTAGAGAGTTGCGAAAATAAATATGTGTTGAGTACCCTGCCTAAACTGTAATAAAGAGGGGACTTGACTTCAGCTCCGGAGGTACAATTTATTCCAGAAAAAAGGACCCCATCTTGGAAACAGCTGTACAGAGAATTGATTTTTAAAAAGTATTTGCGGAAGGACGAGCGAAACTTTTCCTCTAAGTTTGTTTGTTTTTTTCTTTACTCCGAAAGCATAGCAATATTCCTGTTTGGAGAACTTAGGGATGTTTGTGAGAGAGAAATTGACTTTCTGGTTTTTCTTTGAAGGCATTTCGCTTCTCCTCCGAGAAGCTTCTCCAGCTCTTTTGTGAATAGCGTTATTATTATTATTTTTGAATAACACAAACATTTCTTTCTCCTTAAACAGGTCACTTTTTCAGCTTAGCCTCTCCAAACAGGGGGACGAAATATAGTTAGCGTTAAATTGTTGGAACGCAGGCTTTTTAATTCAGGTTAAAGTCAGGGACAGTTATTTGTGTTTTTCGATAGATGCTCGCCAGCTTTCAAATGATGTAACGGAACAGGTTCATCTGTAAGGCTGCCTTTGTTTTTGGAAACACAGGGGTTATTGTGCGAGGAGGACGAGAACAAATCTTCCATTTTGTCACCTCAAATGGTACCATCTGTTTCCACACAGACACACTTTCCTTTGTTCCGAGGTCTTAAGAAAGAATCCAGGTCCGTTCCAAATGGGATGACCCTATTTTAATCAGTTAAATTGGCTTTCTCTTATTCCCTTTTAAAATGATTTAAGATTTGTGGCTGTTTGCATTGGCCAGATGTGCTGTAGTGTGTTTTTCATCATCTCCAGCTTGGCGACTTTAAGACTTGTGGACTTCAGCTCCCAGAATTCCCCCAGCCAAGTGGGGAATTCTGGGAACTGAAGTCCACAAGTCTTTAAGATCGGCAAAGATGGACACCCCTGAGCTAGAGAATCAATAGAAAGCAGTGCCTTATAACAACAAAAATATCAGGAATATGGTTTCTCTGACAGATGCATTAATTTCATCCTCGTTCAGTGGCCAGAATTGGCACTGGCAACTCAGTCCTTAAGCGAAGTGGTCACTATGGAGAACCACAACTGGGCTCACGGTCTTGGCTCTGCTTTGCAAAAGTTACAAACGTGAGGGGATTGATTGCAAAGTTAGTTTTTCACCATCCTGGTCACTTGCAAATGTTCGCTAAATGAGGACTACCGGTAGTAATTTTTGGGAGCCCGGGCAAAAGAACTGCTCGACAGGAAAGACAGCTAGAAAGCTTGAAATGCCGACTAGAAGTTTGTTTGCAATTGGTGGTTTCTATTTTCACAGTCAAGGAACACCGTCCCAGTTGGGTTTGGGGTTGTTGTTTTTTTGGACGGTGAAGGAGGAAATATCATTTACCTCTTTATGAATGAAGAAAATTGAGCAATTGCCTGATTCCAAAGGCCTTTTTAATAACTTTAATGCAGTCTAAATGTAACAGGCAATTGCAGGGTTGCTGTTGTTTTTACCTGTGATCCACCTGTCTCTTCTGTGTGTGGTTAATTGTGGTTGTTTTTTTTTTCCTTTGTAGCCTTCACTTTGCTAAATTATTGGGCAGTGCAATAATCCTTGACGTACGACCACAATTGAACCCCCAAATTTATGTGGCTAAGTTAAGTCAATTTTGACCCATTTTTACGACTTTTCTTGCCACGGTGGTTAAGTGTGAAAAGTGGTCCTAACTGTGTTTTTTTCAGTGCCGTCGTAAACATTGAACAGACAATGAACTGTTGTAAGTTGGGGACTCCTTGTATTTAACACCCCCTCCTTCACGGCGGAAAGTCCCGAACCTGTTCTCCTCCAGAAGTAGGGAAGCAAAGTAGAATGTGTTAATCCGTTGTGGATTTATTTACAAGAACCTGGGATTGCGGAGAACAAACAGGCGGCTGTGGTTGTGACCACCAGAGGGTGTCTGGCGTGTGGGAGAAAACGGCTTTCAGAGCCGGCAACGAACTCCTTGCATACTACAACTCCCAAATGGAGGCAGGAAAAAAGACAGACAGACACGCACACACACACACACACACACACACACACACACCTGCCTTTTCCCTTGTTGGCTTGAATGATTCACCTCTCTTTGCTTGGCTGTCTGCTCCGCCTTCCCTTCCTTCAGTTTTTACAAAAAGAGGAAGAAAATACATGACGTTTAGGTTAAATTTGCCTTTTATATCTTCAGATCTCAGAATATCACAATCTTTTAACGATCCCTCACAGGCGTGGAGTCTGGGCAAATGAATGGAGCTAGCAGAGCGTTTTACTGGCCAGATGCCTTTCCTGTCACCAATGCGGAGTTTTGTTCAGCAGATAATGTTCTCACTGTGCCCAGAAAGAGAGAGAAATACCTAGGATCGAACTCACAGCCTCCTGATTGGGAGGCGAGAACTCCACCTCTAGGCTACCGTACTACTTCTTCAGATCTTAAAATATACGCTGAAAAAAATAATAATCCTTCTTTATTAACCTTTCAATGCCCGGTGGATGGATTTCTTGAAAACTCAAAGGCAAGATGCAGGCAGCCAGATTTCTTGAAAATGTTCTTTTGTCGTCTTAGGTCAGGGGTCTCCAACCCGTGGACCGCCCCTCACTCCCGGCCTGTGGCCTATTTGCAACTGGGCCACATGAGCGATGGGTCTGTGCACGCAGCCCCACTGCAGAGGTGGTAATTCAGCCAGTTCTGACCAGTTCTGGAGAGCCGGTAGTGGAAATTTTGAGTCGTTCGGAGAACCGGCCAATCCCACCTCGGATTGGAGATTTTGCAGTATCCTTCCCCTGCCACGCCCACCAAGCCAGCCCCCTCCCCCCACACACACACAACTGCCCCACTGGTCTAAGTTCTCAGGTTTGGGAAGGTTTGCAGAGGGAGACATGCCTGTCCCCCAACAATCTGGGTCCTCATTTTACCCACCTCGGAAGGACGCGAGGCTGAGTCCACCTTCTTCATCCCATCTTGCAGGCATGAAACGAAAGAGGAACTGGAGGAAACGCCTGCTCCTTTGCAGTAGGAAAAGGTAGCATGTCAAGGAAAACTTTTCCTCCCTTTGCAATTCCTCCGCGAAAGTTTGTTTTCAAATTGCAGAGCCTGCCAGACATTTTAGTCTGAAGGCCAGGAGGCTCACCAAATTCCTTCCTCGCCCCTATCCCAGCTGTTGCCTCCCTTTGCATGGGTCAGCGTCTCCATTCAAAGAGGATGGAGGCCTGCGAAGGATAAATGCATAGATGCCTCCTCTTTGACCCCGGCAGGTGGACAGGCTGAGCTGGGGAGAGAGAGCGGAGGAACAGCACATTCCAGTCTGGTGTCTTGGCTTTGCACCATTGCTGGTTTGCAAATGTATTGTTTGCCACTTTCATTCTTTCCCCCCCTCTCTCTCTCCCTCCCTCCTCCCCCTTTCCTTTCCTTTCCATTCTTCTTCTTCTTCTTCTTCTTCTTCCCCTGGGGTGAACTCAAAAAGGCTGGGAAATGTAAAGCCTTTGGATTCGATCCAGCCTTTCCAAGAAAAAAGCGACTTTTTGAAGTCTTGGTGGGCCTTAAACCAGCGGAGAAATTGAGCTCCTGTTTCCAATACTTCCCTTTTGGGTCTCGGGGTAGTGTTTCTCCCGAGAAGCCCTTTCCAAATATTTTTTATTATTATTATTATTATTATTAAGGAGAATTTCTTTCTGTTCCAGATTTGGATGGATGGGGGTAAAGCGAGGTTTGGGGTCAAAAAAACACCAAATCTCTTTCCGGATCTCTTTTAGAGGTTCTGCTAAACCATCTCCTCCTCCTGGATTAATTTCCCATAATGCCCCAGAGCAATGCATTGCACACACTCATCCACACCCAGTAGAGGAAAACAACAGGGGAGGTATTAGAACTTGTATTTCAGGGATAGGAATAATAATAATACTAATAAATTGTAGGCACAAAGTATCGGGACTTACAAATTGAAATGGAGCGACTCTGGAAAAAGAAATTGTGTGTTATCCCAATTATAATGGGAGCCCTTGGAGCAATACCTAAAGGGCTGCCTGGCTATTTGGAAATCCTGAATTTATCAGACTTGAACACCTTGATTCTACAAAAAACCACCCTACTTGGAACAGCTTATATCCTCCGACGCTACCTTGAACAGTTCCTAGGTCCTTGGTTGGGACTCGAGATGTTGAGCTACCGAAGGCTGTGAATCTCAATAATAATAATAATAATAATTATAATGTTTAAATATCTTCAACAAGAGCCATTTCCAGGTGCCCCAGCCAGATGAGAACTAACGGGCAATTAGAAGGGGAAAACGAGACTGCTTCCTCTGGCTTGTTTTATGCAATTATATAATATAATTGTGGAAGGAGCCACAAGGAATCAATTCACCCCTAAAAGCCTCCAGAGATGGCAAAGCCACTTTCTCTGTACAGGGACCGTTCTACTTCCCTTGGTTGTCTCTTTCTGTTCTCTCTGTTTTTGTTCTGTTCTTTCTGTTCGGAATATAATTGCACACAGCAACTTGGAATCACAGCCTTGGAATTGGGAAAGAGGCTTGGGGTGGCCGTTGGATTCTCGCTGACATCAGAAGCGTCACAAATTCCCTCTGAAATCGGGGGAAAAACAGGGAATCTCACAATAGTCCCAAAGCCCTGGGAATCTGTGGAAATCACAGCCAGCCTCGGGGTGCAGAACGACTCCAGCTGGCTTCTTCTTCTGAAGGATGCCTTCCAAATCCCATCGTCACATCTCTCTGGTCCCATCAGAAACGCATAGCTGTGGTTCCCTGTCCAACGGCTTTCGGCAAGTGGAGGCATCTGGGTCAAAAGGAAAGCTTTGGAGGTATTGGTCTTTTTAAGAGCGAAGGAAGAGGATTTGGAAGGCCAGCCCTTCTTCTCTGGACTTCTGCGTGCAGGAATTTTTTAAAAAAGCCCCAATTGATCCAGACAAAATTAATCCACCTCTCCTGCCTGCCCCACCGCCCTGGAGTAGCCAAGACAATTTCTCTCGGAAACTCACCAACTTCAACCTTAAAGCGGGAACCCAATTTCTACTTCCCTTGGATTTTTTGACCCCGTTTGACTTCTTCACTCACCACCCCGAATCTCGTCTCCAGAAAGAAAACGCCTTTTTTTAAAAAAAAGGGCAGGGGTGGTGGTATAAAAACTTTGCCTTCTTTCTCCGGGTCACCCACCCACCGCCAACACAGCTTGGACCTCGGGGCAGCTCCGTCCAGTGCCGCTTCTCCGTCACGCCACTGTCTCCTTCCTTCCTTCCTTCCTTCTTTCCTTCCTTCCGAATCAGCTGCTCGGACGATACATCTGTGTCTACAGGGAGGACCTATCACCGTGAGAGGCAGAGATCGGAGGAATGGAGAGAGAGAGAGATGAGAGAGAGAGAGAGAGAGAGAAGGAAGGAGAGAAACACATAATGAATTTTGACACTGTCTCCTCCGCCCCTTTCAACATCTTGAGTTCACAAATGAGACACCGGGGTTGGGGAAGGGTGGGTGGGTGGGCTGGGGAGGGAGGGAGGGAGAAAGAGGAGGGGAAGGGACGAGCTCTCTCCGCTGCCTTCCAGGGAAACAGGAACAAGTGAATGGAGCATTCCTGCCGAGCCTTCCCTTCTCCTCTCTTCTCCTCGAAACGCTGACAGGTGTCCACGGGCTCCGATCTCCCTTGGAAAAAAAAGAAGGTGTCACCCCTCTGGATTCGGAGACCAGTTGGCCTGAAGGATGGGCTCCCACCCACCCCTGGAGAAGCAGCCTTCCCTGGCTGCTTTCTGCCCTTTGTTTTGTTTTACAGCTTCCTTTCCAACCCGGCCACGGTGCGCTTAGGCTGAGCAGGAGAAAGACCGCGTGTTGTTATCGAGCCTCTCCCCTTCTCTTCCTCTCCATCCATCCATCCATCCCTCGCTTGGCTGGCGCCTTCTCCGTCCTCGTTCCGCCGCCGCCGCCTTCTCCGGCGGCTTCACGCCTTTTGTTTGCGGCGAAGAAGGATGTCTCTGGCTGTTTGCAGAGGGACGGCTCGCGCTGGGTAAGACGGGCGAAGATGCCCCCTCCGTGACTCCTGGAAAGATGCTGCCCTTCTCTTATTGTTCCTCCGTTTGCTGACTTCTCCGCCCCCACCACGCGCGTGTATGTGTGTGTGTTGGGGGGGGGGTTCGGAAACTTGGGTCTCTCCTGCACACCCCCGCTGGCTGTTGCTTTTTCGGAGGCTGCTTCCCGCAAACCGACTCCGTGTGGATGCCTTCACCCCCTTTCATTCCAGCCGGCGATCCCCAAGGAGGGGTGGGGGTGCCTAAAAGGAGACGTCGACGGTCCTATTTGATCGTCCCATCGGAGGCAGAGGTGCTCGGAACGGCAACCAACTACCAACCACCCCTCGCTTTGCCATCCCGTGGAAAGAGGCAGTCGGGGATGGGGAGGAGGACAGCTGCCTGGCCTCCTCACCCGGCTCCGTCTCCCAGGCGGCCTGAAACATCCGCTTAGCTTTCTGGGCTTACTTTAGAGGTGGCCCAGAGGGCTTCTCCTCCTCCTCCTCCTCTTCCTCCTCCTCGCCCAATTTGTCTGCTTCCGTGCCTTTATTTTGGGTCCTCCCGTCATCCAAGTCTCTCCACCCCGTGGTTTAAACGGCTGGAAGGAGGAGGAACGCGTTGTAACACGAGGACTGCGCTAAGTTGACGGTTTAATCAAGCGAGAAACGCCTTTGGAGAACTTCTGAACACTCAATTATACGGCGCTTCGCTTGCTTCCGCCTCGTCTTCTGCTTCTCCTGGAAAGCAGCCCCCGTCTTCCTTCCTTCCTTCCTTCCTTCCTTCCTTCCTTCCTTCCTTCCTTCCTTCCTTCCTTCCTTCCTTCCTTCCTTGGGTGAAGTGGATCTCCAAACAATCCTTATCCAGCCCTCTCCTCTCTTTCTCTCTCCTTTCCCTCCCGGCACAAAACCTGCTTTGAGTGGAGTTTTTGAATCGGGGGTGGGGTTGTCTCTTTTCTCCAATATGGGGGTGCCTTGGAGCTTCGCGCGTCCGGCTTTCGTTTCCTGGAGCTAAAAGCGGCCTCTTGGTCCTCGGGACAAGCTTCTGGGGGGTGACCCTGGGGATCCACCTGAAGGGGTTCCCCTCCCCCCCCCACCCAAGCCCTCTGGTTCCTCGCTCGCTTTGGATTAACAGCCTCAAGATGGCCTTACGGATTTCCTTTTGGATGCTAAGAGCCCGCTAAGCCGAAGAAGGATGGAAGTGCCCGAAACTACTTAGCTAAAGGAGAAGTCTCGGAGGAGGAGGGTCTTTGTGGGGGGCCCTGTGGAATATCGCTGCCCTGGATCTCCCAGGGAGGGCCTGGAGCCCCGTCCGTGGCATGACCGCCTGCCAGTACCCCGTGGGGCCGGGCCACGACCGAGACCGGATGTACCAGCACAAAGTCTCCTTGGTGGTCCGCTACTTCATGATCCCCTGTAACATCTGCCTCATTCTCCTAGCCACCTCCACCCTGGGATTTGCCGTCCTGCTTTTCCTCAACAATTGTAGGTGTCCTTCCACCCCCCACCCACCCTAACCTCCGTGTCTCACGTGGCCGGGGAGGCGTGGGGAGGGGAGGAGCTGAACCGAAGCAGGGGAGGAAGGGCTGGCGGGGGGCGGCAGGGTGGTTTTTCAGCGGTATCTTTCCTGCCTCCCTTTGGAAGGGGAATTGGGGGTGGGTTTGCATCGAGGGGTCTCTCTTTTTTTTAATGGGTATGATTCCCCCGTCTTTGGCCTCTGGACTGATGGGACCTGGCTTAACCCTGAATCTTCCTTCCCGCCCCACCCCAAAAAATTAATGTTTTCGTTAAATGTTGAGTCGCAGCATTTAACGACCGGGGGGGTGGGGGGGGCTCGATGTGAGGAGCTGGGCAGTCACGCCTGGGTTGTGGCTTTGTGTCAGAGGAAGCAAAAGCAACCACCTGCCTCGGCTGTAAAACTTTGCATATTAAACCGGCAGCTGGAGGAGCTCGAGGCCTTTCCTGCCTCACTTCTTGGGGAGCTTTCCAGCTACCGGAGGCTGGCTGGGGTGGTGCTGCCGGACCCTTTGATCGACGCTAAGATGGGTGATCGGATCAGGGTCTTGCCCTGCCCAGATAATTGCGGGGAGGGTGGCTGGGCTTCTGCTAGGCAGGTAAATAGTTTTCCTCCGGGGGCGGGGTGGGAGAAGCCAAGCCATGTTTCCACAGCCTGCTTTCATCTCTCCCAAGAGGAGAGGAGTATTGCTAGTGTGTTTTAAATGAAAGTGCAACACACACACACACACACACACACACAAACACACACACACACGAACCTGATGCTCAGCTCCAGAGTCTGCGTTGTTGGGCAGAATCCCCCGTACTGGGTAGGCTGAGATGGGACAATGGTGTGGCTAGCTTCAGTTGCCTTCTCCAACATCAATTTCTCCCTCCCTCCCTCCCTCCCTCTCTCCCTTTTCCCCTCTCCGTCCTCCCTCCCTCTCATCTATCATCTTTCCTTCCCCCCTCTCCTCTTTCCTTCTCTCTATCTATCCTGTTTCTTTCCTTCTCTCTCTCTCTCTCTCCCTCTCCCGCCCTCCCTCCCATCTATCATCTTTCCCTCTCCCTCCCTCTCATCATTATCTCTATCATCTTTCATTCTCTCTCTCTCTCTCTCTTTCCTTCTCTCTCTTTATCTTCTTTCCTTCTCTCTCCCTCCTCTCTCCCTCTCTCCTCTATCATCTTCCATCCTCCCTCTCTCTTTTCTTTCCTTCTCTTTATCTTCTTTCCTTCTCTCTCTCCCTCCCTCCCTCTCTCATCTTATCTATCATCTTCCCTTCCCTCTCTCTCTCTCTCCTCTTTCCTTCTCTCTGTCCTTTCTTTCCTTTCTCTCTCTCTCTCTCTCTCTCTCTCCCCTTCCTCTCTCCCTCCCATCTTATCCCTCTGTCATCTTTCATTCTCTCTCTCTCTCCTCTTTCCTTCTCTCTCTTTTTCTTCTTTCCCTCTCTCCCTCTCTCCCTCTCATCTTATCTCTCTATCATCTTTCATTCTGTCTCTCTCTCCTCTTTCCTTCTCTTTATCTTCTTTCCTTTCTCTCCTCCCTCCCTCTCCCATCCTCCCTCTCATCTATCATCTTTCCATCTCTCTCTCTCTCTCTCTCTCTTTCCTTCTCTCTGTCCTCTTTCTTTCCTTCTCTCTCTCTCTCCCTTCCTCCCTCCCTCCCATCTTATCCCTCTGTCATCTTTCCTTCTGTCTCTCTCTCCTCTTTCCTTCTCTCTCTCTCCTCTTTCCTTCTCTCTCTCCTCTTTCTTTCCTTCTCTCTCTCTCTCCCTCTCTCCCTTCCTCCCCCCTGCTGTGGTCCACTTTTAGCATCTCTGAGCCATTTGGCTGAGCCATTTTTTTGAGCAGGCTGAATCATTGGCGGAAATCCACAGGCAGTCTCTGCTAGAAACAAAGCCTCCCTATGCAGTGGCAGTATACTGTTTTGCGGGCTGGCGGGGGGCTCCCAGCGGGGCATCTAAGTGGCCAGCTCAAAACAAAAGCCAGGGAGCATCTTTCGTTGCCTGCATGCTTGGAAGCAGGCCTGGGCCAAGGCCGTGTCTTGCAGGACCGTCTAAAGAGTCGACTAAGAGTCCTGTGAGACTCCAAACTCCTCCACCTCCACCTAGTACCTTGTAAGGATGCCCCAATCGACAGAGTCTTCCACACTTGTTGCTCAGGACTTGCCAAGGTTCCCCCAAAAAAACCTCTGGTTACGTGTGTGTAGCAACCACGGTGGGCGGCCGAGACAACGTGGAGCCATAAAAAAACAGCGCATGGGGGGGGGGAGGCCTTCCTTCTTAGTCACGCCTCCAAAAATAGTTTTGGGTAAACGAGAAACAAAACACCTCTGGATCCGAGCTTTCTCTCTCGGTGGGAGCTGGGCTCGTGAGTAACATGTAGTTCAGCCTTCCTGCTGAATTGCCCCTTGTAACGGAAGCGTCCGTTTGCTCCGAAAACAGGAGCCGTTGGAAGGGACCGAAAAGGAAGAGGAGGGGGGGAAGGCACACTCTCCTTTTCCTGTTGGAGCTTTGCAAATTCTAGGACTGGGGCCGGGGGTGGATCTTGCCGAGATCTCCCGAATCAAGGGATCCCGCAGCGTGCAGCTACCGCAAAGGAGAAAATAGACAAAATATAGAACAAATGCATGGATATGCTTAATGGTTGTATGTTACAATACGATCCATGCGTTGTAAACGCATGGATATGCTAATGGCAGCCACAGCAACTTTGGGCCAGCTGACTTGACTTGGGCGAGGCTTCTGTGTGGGCCACCTTGGAAGCAAAGCCGTGAAACAAAATATATTGTTGGTCCTTCCGCTCCAAACGTCGTCTCGCCACACCCCACCCCTGCTCCGATCCCCAACCGTTATGCATATCCAAACCGCTAAATTCATCGGCCAGGTTTTAGATCCTGTCTACGTGGGGTTGTCCGGCTCCTCCACCCCAACTTTAGGGGCTTCGTTGTGAGGGGGGGGAATCACTTAGAACCATCGCAAGGAAAAAGATCAAACCTCCTTGGAGCCAAACCAGACTCCGGATAGTTTTCTTGGCTGCGTCAAGTTGGGTTTTCTCGCCAACCGTCAAAGGGATTTGCTGCCGCCTCCCTGTTTGTTTGCTTCTCAGCTTCCCAGTTTTCCACTCGTGGCCCCAGTAGCCTCCCATTCAGGGACTGGGGTGATCCTTCAAGGTTGGTCGGAATCAGTAGTGGGATTCAAAGTTTGTTACTACCGGTTCTGTGGGCGTGGCTTGGCGTGGCGGGTGTGGCTTGGTGGGTGTGGCAGGGGAAGAACACTGCAAAATCCTCCATTCCGTCCCCACCCCACTAACCTGCTTTCCAGCTCCGTTCTCCTGGGCAGGGCAACCCAAGGAAGACCCAGCCGATCAGCTGGGACTCGATCGGAGGCAGAGAAGAGATATGGGGTTGGCGGGGCCAGTCAGAGGTGGGATTGGCTGGTTCTCTGAACTACTCAAAATTTCCGCTACCGGTTCTCCAGAACTGGTCAGAACCTGCTGAATACCACCTCTGGTCAGAATGGTGCTTTCTCCACCATTCATACCATTGGCTGCCCAAGTCACTGGGTTGTTATTTCACATCGTATTAGATAAATGTAAGAGGAGAAGAACTGGGTTTTCTTGCATGTCTGAAAGGGGATTCAGGTTTTGCTCGCCTTAGTTTTGACCGTGATTTATTTATTTCAACTTGTTAGTTCGCCCAACTTCCACGGACTCTTGTGCATCTCTTTACCTTTGGTTTTTTTTGAAGGCTTTCGTGTTGCACCCTGGGTCGCTGACTGAATGAAAGCCGTCTCCGTCGGAACCCGGTTTGCCAATCTGCAAAACCGGGTTTGATGGATCACTACCCTGGGAGGGGCGCTATCTATTAAATGGTTTGATTTGCCGGGTGCAGCTGGGGTCAGAGAGGAGCTTAATGAATTGACTTGATCCCAGCAGCTGCCGGCCGGGGTCCCTGACCTCTGCTTGTGCAGGAAAAGATGTATTTTATTAACTAACCTGAAATCCATGTGTCTCCTTTGACTGGACAATTGACAAGACGTTCATATCAAAGAAATAATAATAATAGAAATAGAACAACTAAATAGCAAACTATAGGACTCGATAGGTAGACAAAAATGCCAAACCCCAGTCTGAACATCTGGCTGGCTGTGTAAATAATAATAATAATAATAATAATAATAATAATAATAATAATAATAATAATAATAAGGTGCAATCCAGAAACAACTGGAGCGCCACTGGAACACCATCAGTGGCATTGACACATTCGCCGTCGGTCAATTACAGAAGGCAGCTTTGCTTGGAACAGCTTCCATCCTGCGGCGAGAGCCGTAACACCATCAAACAGCCAGATTTGCCTATCCCAGGTCCTTGGTAAGGTCTCGATAGGTAGACAAAAATGCCAAACCCCAGTCAGAACAGCTGTGCAATGAATAATAATAATCATAATCATAATCATAATCATAATCTGATTCTAGAGGCATGTGTGCGTGTCTCTGTATGAATTCCTGTTCTTGGGTGTCCTTCCTTCTGGGAAGGCGTTAATTCCAGGCCGCCTTTCCCTGGGCAGGAAAGAGGGAATATAATTCTCTAAACGCACCTCAGGATGAACATCTGTTGTAATTTCATCCTAGGCTATTGTCTACCTGCCCCAAACGAACAGTTTGGGAAGCAGGGTCGACCCAGAAGAGTTACTCATCCAGGGAAGCAACAGGCAGCCTCACTTGGGGAGAAGTGAAGAGTTTACGTCGAGCAGTTCTCAAAAATCACTCCGAGGTCTTCAGAGGCCAATTGTACGAAGGGCTTATCGTTTATAATTCTCAGTTCTTTGTAAACAAGAGGGAGGCAAAACACAGTTCGGGGGCTACAAATGTTTTCTGATATTTATGTCTTCATTTTTTTCTCTCTCCCCTTTTGTTTTGTAGATAAACCGGTGAATTACTTCCCGCAGGCGGTGCCCCAAGATGGTAAGTTGTGAAAAATTCAGATCTGGCTTTTCTGCTTGCTTGAAGGCTAAGAAATTTCTAAGAGCAGCAGCTCTCTTTAACTCTTGACCCCGGGAATCTGTTTCCACGGACACTTCTAAATACAGAAGTGTCATTTCAATTTAATTTTACAACGGGGTTTTTTTCCTACTCTGCAAACACAAAGGAAAGCAAATAATAAGCAATCTTCCTTATTTTCTGCGATTGGGTTCCCCTTGCCCAGAACCTTGGCGCCAACATTTCATAGAAATTCATAGATGTCTAATAATTCTGTCTAATTCTGCCATCCCAGAGATTAATTAATTTCCCCTAATTGCAATTTCGCAGAAGGTATGCAAATAATCTCTTCGTTCAGATTGCTACAAGAAATAGGACCAGTTGGGTGAACTTCATACTGGTTTATAAAAACAGGGCGAAAGGGGTGGGGCGGTATTGGAGAGGTCCTTAAATCCTCCCAAATTGTGGGATTAGTTTGGAGACAACTGGCCTGATTTACAGGCAATCCTCAATTTACAACTGTTCTGTTTAGTGACTGTATGAAGTCGCGATGCCACCGAAAAAAGTAACTGCTCCTTACAACCAACGCAGCATTCCCAAGGATCAAAACTGGGGAGCTTGGCATGTATTTACGATGACCCTGGAGGTGTGTGTGTGTGTGTGGTGTGGGTGTCACCGTTTGTGACTTTCCCAGCCATCGAGCAAACTCAGTGGGTGTGTGTGTGTGTCATGTGCTTAACGGCCACGTGATTCATTTAACGACAATGGCACACAAAAAAAGGTTAGTTTAAAAAAAAAACCAGGCACGGCTCACTTAAAGAACTGCCTTGCTTTGCCATGGATATTTAGATATCCCCAATTGTGGTCGGAAGTCGAGGACTGCCTGTGATTTGGATACCGAACTGTATGACGGCTTTGACTTTCCAATGGAAGCTTTTTTACATGCCGGTGATAATAACACTGGATTGTGGGCTTTTTCCTCTCTCTCTCTCTCCTCTCTCTCTTTTGTCTCTCTCTTTCTCTCCCTGCCTCCTTCCCTCCCTCCCTCCCTCCCTCTCTCCCTGGTCTATCTCTCTTTTCTCTTTTGTCTCTCCCTTTCTCCCTCTTGTTCTTTCTCTCTCTCTCTTTTCTCTCTCTCTTTTCTCTCTCTCTTCAGTCCCCCTCTCTCTTTCTCTCTCTCTTTTGTCTCTCTTTCTCACTCTTTCTCTCCCTCCCTCTCTCTTTCTCTTTTGTCTCTTTCTCTACCTTCTCTCTTTCTCTCTGGCTAAGTTCATTACCAATCTCTTCTAATATTTATCCCCTTAAAAACCTCCCTAGTCCAAGTGTGGTTGCTGGAGATGCGTAATCCCCAAATAATTCCGCTCGTGGCTGTCGAGGCAGCCCACAAATGCAGACTATATATTTCATTTGAATTCACTGCCGTATGCGAGTAAACCCACCCGGAGCGCGGATAATGGGCCTGTGGCTTGCCTCCATTCAGTTTTTCCTTCGATCGTGAGATATCTCTGTCGCTCTTGACAATTGCTTCCAGATGCTCCTGGCAAGGGGATTGCCCATGGCTTCCTCCCCATGAAAGGCAATCAGCATCGTTTCCTCGAGACCCCCTCCTCAAATCGTCTCTGTCTTGGGGCCGGGGGAGGCTGTGCCAGGAGGAAGTGTGGAAGTCTCGACCCCCTGACGATTAAAACAGAAAAAATAAATAAAAAGGCAGGTGGAGAAGGAACTCGGGTACCGAGCGACTTCAAAGAGCGTGATTATCTTGGGAAGAACTCACAGGCAGCTCATTTCCCCACCCCCCCTTCCCCTCTAGAGGAAGGTTTATATTTTTAAGTCTGGCATCTCCTGGTGGTCCCCTATCCAAGACAACAGGTGGTTTGCAATTCTTGGGAGGATAAACAGCCTAATTACTCCCCAAAGCTCAGCACGGGGCATTCCAGTTCCTCCCAAAATCAAAGCACAGTATATAAGAATTTATTTGTCATTACACTCGCAAGCGGGTGCAACGAAATGAGGTGCTCTTCCACAAGTAAAACTGGACAACACCATTGAAAGAAAATATATATATATATATATTTTGAGGGGGGGGGGAAGATTCTGCTTCTGTGATTTTCATTCTAGATGATCTTTGCAGGGTGGCGGGGAAAGGGGATCATTGATCCAAATTCTGAGCAAAGTCGAATGGGTTTGGCGAAAGCTTCCCTCGGACCTTGCGAAGCTTCGGTTTAGCAGAGGCTTCTCTTTATTCTCCGCAGGAGTTTCGCGACACGGGGAAACTCGCCTCCTCTGGCCACTCCAGATTGGCAAAGTCTTGCAGGCTAAAACCGCCCCCCCCCCACAGACCTGGCATGACTTCCTGGCCATCCTTGTTCTCCTCCCCGAGGCAATAAACGGGACATTTATTTAATGACACTAATTATTTCTCTCCCATCCATCATGACAATGGCCCTCCGGAAGAGAACTGACATCTCTTAATAAAGACTAAGGGTTAGGAGAGGAAGGGGGCTTGGGAGAAGTTAGGGACGGACGCGTGGAAAACAGAGGCTTTTGCCGGCTCTCAAAGCGTCTTTCATTGCATTTCATTTCATATTATTTATTTACTTTGTGAAAAGCTTACAACGCCATAGAAATAAGCAATAAACCCAAATTTAAATACAAGAAGTGGGAACTAATAATTGGGGACAATAGGACAGGGACGGTAGGCACGATGGTGCGCTTATGCCCGCCCCTTAGAGACCTCGTGAGATCAACAGGAGGTTAGTTTGAGGGTAAAGGAGAGTTTGAGCAGGTGACAACACAATCCGGTTGTGAGTTCCAGACGTTGACCATTCTCTTGCCGAAATCATACTTCCTGCAATCGAGTTTGGAGTGGTTTACGTTTAGTTTATGCCTCTTGTGTTGTCGTGGTTAAAGCTGAAATATTCATTAAATTCATTTATCCTCTACTTGATATCATACTCTGTGGATGTGGGTGTGTTTCCCCAGGCAGGTAAAATAAAGGAGGTACGGAAACAATTTTACTGGTGTTTTTCTTCTACCATTTCAAAAAAAAAAAACCTCCTTGCTGTCAAGCCAGTTTTAAGGAGCAGCGATTCACGATTTGCCAGCTCCCGTCTCTGCTGTGTTGGAGATTAAAACACACACAAAAAAGTGATTGATCTATCATTGGGCATCGAGTTTAAAAATATAAGGGGAAGGTTGGTGTAGCTTGCCCTCCTGGCAAGTGCTGTGAAATTTCAAGCAAGCCGGCTTCACCATATGACACGTTGCGTGAAAAGAGACCATTGGGGGTGTTTTCTTCCATTGGGGTGTTTTGGGGTCTCATCCTTCTTGTTGCTTGAAGGGTGGGTGCAGCCAGCAAGTTGCAGAAAATGGGATTTGGACCTTAAGTGTTGGTTAGGGTGGGGTCTCCATCTTTCCATCTGTTCTTGGAGGGATGTTCTCTGAACAATTGTGTTACGGAAAGTTGGCAAGAGTTGTTTGGGCGGACAAGGAACACGGGAATGTTTGAAGTTGGGAAGGCCGGGTTGAATAGTGAATTGATTTGCTGTTTGGGATGGTATTGATTTCTATTAATTTATCAGATTTCTCTGCCGTCTCTCCCAGGGTGCCAAACTCAATTTCATTAAGGGCCACATTAGGTTTGTGTTTGACCTCAGGGGTGGCTGGAGTGGGCATGGCTAGCTCTACATCACTCATGTTGGGGGCACCTGTGGTGGCCAAGGACTTCCTTCAGACCCTCCCTCTCATTTTAATCTTCCTTCTTCCTTCCTTCCTTCCTTCCTTCCTTCCTTCCTTCCTTCCTTCCTTCCTTCCTTCCTTCCTTCCTTCCTTCCTTCCTTCCTTTTTCCTTCCTTCCTTCTGTCCATCCATCATAGCTGCATCTCTCCTATCCAAGCGTCATGAGCTGAGAATGGGATGGTTGACTCCCTTCCTTCCTTCCTTCCTTCCTTCCTTCCTTCCT
The DNA here is from genome assembly GCF_049901715.1 of Pseudonaja textilis. Classification (NCBI taxonomy): domain Eukaryota; kingdom Metazoa; phylum Chordata; class Lepidosauria; order Squamata; family Elapidae; genus Pseudonaja; species Pseudonaja textilis. The sequence goes on along the minus strand of NC_142007.1, from coordinate 4,019,592 downwards.
TCCTTCCTTCCTTCCATCCATCCATCCATCATGGCTGCATCTCTCCTATCCAAGCGTCATGAGCTGAGAGTGGGATGGTTGACTCCTTCCTTCCTTCCTTCCTTCCTTCCTTCCTTCCTTCCTTCCTTCCTTCCTTCCTTCCTTCCTTCCTTCCTTCCTTCCTTCCTTCCTCAGACCCCCCAGAGCTCCATTTTCACTGGCAGAGCAACCCCGGATCTGGCATGCAGGTTTTGAGTTTGACACCCCTTGTCTATCCCATTCGCATGTCTCCGATGAAGCAGTAACAAGGTATTAAAAGCTAGAGTTTAAGAAAACCAAAGTTAAAAACCAGATTTGGGGATAATTGCAACGGACAAAGGCGGGGGGCAGCTTCATCCCACCAACCACCCCTCAGGCTGGACTCTGCCAACTGGCCAGGGTCTGGGGGAATGTCATCCCCCCCCAGACCCCTGGCCAGTTGGCAGAGCCCAGCTCTTAATGCTCTTTCAGAAGAGTGATCGGGCCAATGGGGAGGAAGGTTTTGGGGCTCCATCCAGTGGTGGGATTCAAATTTTTTTACTACTGGTTCTGTGGGAGTGGCTTGGTGGGTGTGGTGTGGCTTGGTGGGTGTGGCCTGGTGGTCGTGGCCTGGAGGGCATGGCAGGGGGAGGATACTGCAAAGTCCCCATTCCCTCCCCACTCCAGGGGGAAGGTTACTGCAAAATCCCCCCTAACCTGCTTTCCAGCTCCGTTCTCCCATGCAGGGCAACCAAAGAAGACCCAGCCAATCAGCTGGGACTCGGGAGGCGGAGAATAGATGGGGGCGGGGCCAGTCAGAGGCGGTATTTGCCGGTTCTCCAAACGACTCAGAATTTCCACCGCCGGTTCCGTAGAACCGGTCCGAACCGGCTGAATTACCCACCTCTGCT